>NC_068360.1:90325918-90573418 GCF_020536995.1 Dreissena polymorpha
TGAAGATAGCAACTTCATATTTGGCACGCATGTGTATCTCATGAAGCTGCACATTTTAGTGGTGAAAGTTCAAGGTCAAGGTCATCCTTCAAGGTCAAAGGTCAAACAATATATATAAACAATTCATATCGGCGTTCTCATGAAGCTGCACATTTTGAGTGGTGGAAATTCAAGGTCAAGGTCATCCTACATGGTCAAGGTCATCCTTCAAGGTCAAAGGTAAAAAAAAATTCAATGCGGCGTTCTCAGGAAGCTGCACATTTTGAGTGGTGGAAGTTCAAGACCAAGGTCATCCTTCAAGGTCAAGGTTATCCTTCAAGGTCAAAGGTAAAAAAAAATTGGCGTTATCATGAAGCTGCACATTTTGAGTGGTGGAAGTTCAAGGTCAAGGTAATCCTTCAAGGTCAAGGTCATCCTTCAAGGTCAAAGGTAATTTTTTTTAATTCAAAGCGGCTTTCTCATGAAGCTGCACATTTTGAGTGGTGGAAGTTCAAGGTCAAGGTCATCCTAAGGTCAAAGTTAAAAAAAAAATTCAAAGCGGCGCAATAGGGGGCATTGTGTTTCTGACGAACACATCTCCTCTTGTTTATCCAAAGTTTATTGTGAACACATAAGATATCATTTTACAATGATTAAATTTGGGTGTCACCTCTTTGCCAGATTCTTATGAAACGTAGTCACCTCTATGTCATTTTGAGTTTCATATTCTGTCAAAAATTAGGGCACTAGGTCAAATATAAGAAAAGGTCTGTTAATACTTTGGTGGTTACATTCTCTCTCTGATCCACTTCTTATTTGGTTAGAACATTATTTTAAATGATTGACAAGTCAAGCTTGAAAGTAGCATATTCAAAATTTAGGTCACAAGGTCTAGTCTCAGTGATTAACAGGTCACGTTCCAAAGTGGGTCATGTGCTTCCATGCATTTGATCAATAACTAAAATTATTAAAATCTATGTTAACACTTGTCTTATCCATTGGTAGTCTGGACCATTACTCCCAAAAGAATTGTAAGTTCAAATATGAGACTTTTAGGTAAATAAATCTCATTAAAGGGGAGTGCATTGTCCAAGAACGAAAACTATTGCATCACAACCATTAATTATTGACCTTCGGATAAATGACAAGCAATAAAAATTACACAATTGCGGTGATGTAGATTAACTTAAATGGATGCTTATTTATTTTATGCTTTCCGGTGATTTATACAGAAATATCAGTGAAATAAACTGGTATTTCACTGTTTTAACAGTGAAAAATAACAGTGAAAATATCGATATTTTTCGCTGTTTTTCTGTGAAAATCGATATTCCACCGAATCCAACAAATATCCTCTATATATCCATCGTTTCCAAAAGCATCGTCACACCAGTACTTTGATTTAACTTGTGTATTGCATCTATAAAATAGAATGTTAATCTTTATGAACCTACTAGATAGTTAAGTATAATATGTGTCTTGTTTGCATATAATTATTGTATTATAATACAATGAATTCTTGTGGTATGATTTTTACGATGTTTATATATCCATAGTAAACATAATGTGTGTGTATGTCTCTCTGTTGTGCTTTTAACACATAATCTTTTGTACGGTATGAAGCAGGATGACATCGACCTGCACATATCTATGGACGAGGTACAATAAGTATATTTTCTCTTAAAACAAAGTTTGATGTGTAAACTCGAAAGTGTATTTAATAGGTCATAATTTGCCATAAATAAGCTCTTGAATATTTTGTAGTTTTCCATAAAAATATACAGTATAAATACAATACAATATTTATATTTTACAATATAAAGTTCTGAGTGTGTTCTTTTACGGAATAGTGTGCTAAAAATCCTTTGTTGGTATATCATTTTCTTGTTATGTCCCACCACTATAGTGGGGAACATACTGTTGTTGCCCTGTCTGTTGGTTTGTTTGTTTTTTTGTGCAAACTCTAACATTTGCCATAAATTTTGCAATAGTAAAAATAGCAACTTCATATTTGGCATGCATGTGTATCTCATGGAGCTGCACATTTTGAGTGGTGAAAAGTCAAGGTCAAGGTCATCCTGCATGTTCAAAAGTCAAATATATGGGTCAAAATCGCTCATTTAATGTACACTTTTGCAATATTGAAAATAGCAACTTGATATTTGGCATGCATGTGTATCTCATGAAGCTGCACATTTTGAGTGGTGAAAGGTCATGGTCATCCTTCAAGGTCAAAGGTCAAATAAATAGGGACATTTTTCACAAACACGTCACTTGTTTTCTTTCAATTAAAATATGAAGTACCGTAATTACTCTAAATTCTCGGACAACCCCGTATTTAGCCAAAATTATTATTTTTCGTTACTAAATTTTGGGACGACTGGTTTTCGTCCATAATTAATGACTCAGAGGTTTTAGGACAGTTTATTTTTACAATGGTATTTAACCATAATTCTGCTATGTTGCGCTTATCTCGTGACATTTCGATCATATGTTTTTACAACTGGATTAAGGTCATAAAACCTGTTAGACGCATGCCTTAAGGCGACGGATCTTTACATATGCGTTTTGGGGTAAATAACTATGTATACCGGAAATAGATAATGATTTTACCCAACAGCTCGAAGTGAAAAATATATACGTAAAGTCATTGTATACTAAAAGGCGTGGTATTTTGTAAGCCTGTGCTATTATTTGTTCAACGCTGATACAACTGATCGTCAATGCAATATTTATATAGTATCTCTAAATGTTCGAATATCTCTAAATTTGTTTGTCACTAAATTTTCAGACACCTGTAATTACAGATTTTTTTGTACCTAAATGTTCATGCAATATTAAAAGAATAATCTGTTAGTGCAGTATGCGTTTATGGTGATTCAAATTTGTAAATGAAGGAAGTGTGTAAACTCGGAAACTTTTTTAATTCAACACTTATTTCAGATTTGATCAGTTCAGTTATGGGTGAAGATTATGGTTAAACATTGTACATTTGATACAAAGAAAACTTAATCAAAGTTGTATTAATAACATATTTTCCTTGTGTAAGAACTCACAAAATATGATGAAATAAAATAATGATTATCTCGCGTTTCACCATTGCCACCTGCAAAAAGAAGAAACCAGTACTTCATATGCTAAAGAGTCTGATCGCCATACAATTTTAAATAAAAATCTTCACTCATACGTGAGAACTTTTGTGGAACTTCCGGAAGCTGTAACGGAATGGCTAACAGAAACCTCAACAGCTCTGTATACCAATTACTGCGTGTACGACGGAAGGCTATCAGACTTATCTCGCAGTGAAATCGAGGTTCAGAACATTTGGTATTAGACAAATCGGGGATACGCATAAGCGAACATGTTTTCCCAAGAAAATGACAATGTGTCTGTTGCAAAACCCAGATGGGTAGGATGCCAAGTGCAAAATATTTCTGTCTGATGATTCTGTTTGGACGAAAACAGATCAATCAATGGGTGACTCCAAATCGAAAAAATATTCCGTTTTCAAGGACCATTCTGTTCCTTGAATTTTTAATTGGTCTGCCAACACATTGTTATTGTCACAATTAAAATCGCCTGTAGGGACACTTTATTCTAAATAGCCCACTTCCACATTTCCCAAGTTTTCATGCACAATTTGCCGAAGCGAATGCTCCCTGGTGATTGATATATCGCATACAAGTTGTATTGCCTGTTTTGATCAGTATAGTATTAAATAATATTAAATACAGGTAACATAGAAATAATCCTTCAACGACATTGCTCTCGTAACGCATCGTCCTATTAATTTTTGACATCGGTGTAAGACTGATACTCAGACGAGACATAATTACATACAAAGCAAAAATAAACCAGGCGTGATCAATAAATACGAAAATTCATGCGCGGAAAATCCGATATACTTGAAAAGCTGTATTCGTGTGTCAACAAATAGTCACTGACAAGCGGACCAATAGAAACTTTGCCTACAGCTATTGTCAACTATACCATTCACAATATGTATTCATGTGGATGCACATAAATCATTTGCCCCATGACTATTCAGTGAACTGAGGCTGAGGCCCTGGGCATTATCTGAGCAGTAATCAGCGCCATCATATCCAGTATTTTGCCGTGAACAATATAATCACATGTATTGCAAACCATGCTATTAAGATCGACAGGAACAACAATTTCACCATGCTCATACAAATATGTAATATCGTTTTCTTAAATTTCAAACAAATCACATTAAATGTGTTATATAGAGGATACTCATGCCGCCATATATGAGTTGCACAGAACAAAATCATCTGAGAAATTAAAGCATGTTTGTTCAATTTAAACCAGAAAATTATATTACAACGATTGTAATATCATCAACTTCACGACCTTTAGCTAATTTGTCTTTAATTTACACAACAGGCACAACACAATTAAAACGAGCTTTTATATGCTGATTTTTTTCAAGAAGTTAAAAGGCAAATTTACACTAAAATTGATATCACTATCATTATCTGTCCAAACAAACGTTTATCATGAAAGCTCAAAATATAAACAAATCCATTAAGATTAAACGACATGATGTTTACGTCATCACTGATAGGGATATAAGAACAGCTAAACCTAGGAGAGTTTCGTCTTGTGTCTTGCTGAAGGGACAACATATGTGGTGATTTGGATCTTACGTGTATGCATAACTCAATGTATGCTTTCTTTTATTGTACATAATATAAGTGCTTATTTCAATTTTTATATGTAATCGCTTAATCAGGATAACAAAACATAACTTACGTCTTTTGTGAAATACAATATGCCGCGTTATTTTAATTTGCAGCGCTCGTAACTGTTTATCTTTGGAAACGCTTACAATATCAAATTTAGAAAGAACTCACATTTCATTTAACTTATGTCTGTTTTTCCCACTATAGAAAATAAAGTCCTAAAATGTTGTGTTTGGACGCCTAACTACAGGGTGGATTGTGTGCATTTATTCTCTGCTTATTGACCTTCATGTGTAAATAATCATGCAAGTGGACTTTGGACTGCAATCAGTTTGGGCAGAATTATTACGCAATTGTCTGTTGTGTTTTTCACTTTTGACAATATTTACCAAAACTATTTAGTACTTAACCCAGATTTTAATTCTTGGTGTATTTCGTCTAACTTAACAGCTGACATAATGTATTGCGTAGATGATCGAACAGGAAGAAATTTTGCTGCAATATGGAACTTTTAGTACAATTTTGAATTTTCGTCTTTTTGTCCAGTGTTAGTTTTTTTCGTCTGTTTCCAAACATGTGTCGTAAATAAAGGCGTGATTGGGGCATATTTGTAAATCTAGTAATATGTATTAGTATAAGTGAATATCAAAAGTATACTATTTAATTTTAGATTAAATTGGTATTATTTAAACTGTAAGTAATAGCTCATGATAACATGTGTCTAAACACTCGCGGAGTATTGCTAGCTTTGAAAAAAGATAAAATTACGTTTTAATAAAATGGAGATTAAAAATATACTAGCCATGAATATACGTCCGGTCTGGATTCACCATCTGTATATGTTCATGTTTGTTCTATGATTTCAGTAAAATATGGCCGGAGATGAATGCTTGTCTAAGGTAGCAACCTTCATCCAAGAACTTAAGGCACTTAGATCTCTTGTGAAAGGTACACGAACAGAGGAGCCTGTGTTATGCGACATATTTACCTGGATCTGTCATGAGCTGTACAATGACATTGAACTGAAGCCATTAGCTCTACGACATGCAATACAAAAAAACATTTTAATAGACCGTAAAGATATAACAGAGATCCTCATAGATATATTTACCGGAGCTGGGCAGAAAACTAGCAAGTTAAATGCACTGCAAAATGAAGTACTTGACCCACAGTATGACCAGGCAAATTATGTTATATATTTGTATTGCCTAGCAACGTTTGTTGACCTTGACATTTATGTCGTGAATTCTGAGGTCGACAATGAATTTAAATGGATGGAATACAAGTCCTTAAAAATACTGAACATCGAACAAAAAATAGATTACATAAACAAGACGTACACGTTTGATGTGAACAGAGCTAATAAAACACCAGGTTTCCTGATGTCGTACATGCATATGGATGCGAACGGACTGCATATGTATATGATACGACCAGAATCAAGCCGACCTCAGAGGCCTAAATGTCGAGGAATGGTCGAGATTGCTGCACGGCAATTAAAATGTCGGTATATCTTAATAAGCAGGCCACTGCTTTTAATTTAAGAAAGTATTTGTGTTTAAGTGCTGCTGGTTCAAAAATCTTATTTGCTTTTTTTGGTCTCAGCGATAATTAATCTTTTCATGTTGATGCTGGTTTTAAAATACTTCTTTTGTTGAATTTGTATAGCTTATGTGAAATTGATTTTCAATATAAACAATCAGCTATGTTTTCTGTGACAATAGGTACTCCACTAGATGCAATTACAGTGCCGAACTGGTTGGTAGTTGATGTTCAACAGAATGCCGCTCAGATACCAACGACTTGCAAACGTATCAGACTCTGGGTAGAAGAACTTTGGTAAGCATTGTGACAAATATGTCTGTGTCGGTGACAGTATTTGATCGAATTCTGCGCATAGTACGTGCTTTTTAATTAATTATCGTATTATTTAGCATTTGAACTAAACCTAACATGACTAAACCCAGTGTGTTATATTATAAAGTCGTGAAACAGACTGCCGGCACATTTATGAAAGGGTAATTGAGGTCCCAAATTAAGACTCCTGGACTCGACTAAATGTTCCATTTGCCGATTACACACTCCGCCTGAAGTTAACAAATCATTTGTCAGACTCGTCAAGTGAAAATGTGTTAACATTCTGCAAGGTAAGCACTAAACGCACTGATTATATCTTAATTTTCCCTGGTTGTTAATTAAAAGTGACTAGTACCTCAAGTACTATTTGTGAAAGTATATTTAAACAACACACCATTGTGAAAGGAAATTGATAGTTGATCAATTTAATGGATGTCATGGTTATCTAGTAGTATTGTTATAAACTTGGAACTTGTGTGAGAGTAAAACTTGAAATTGATAGGAGGAATAGCGGAATATAATACACACTGTACAAATTAAACCATTGTGACATCATTTATATTTTATATTTATATTCGTTGCCATGAAGATTTATGGATTAAAAAAAACATTTTCATAGTATTCTGTAATGCGTCAATATTTTTTCATAAGAAAAACACTAAATTACAATGTGTCGTTCACTTTAGACTTTTTTCCAGATAGCCCATTAAAACATAAATACGCAGTCTTACGCAAGTTTGAGACGGAAGTAGGGAAATTCAATGATGCTATATCAATTGGGACGATGCCGTCGGAATTGAAAGAAAGGAGGGGAAGAGTCAACAATGCAGTTATTGGTTTATCACTATCTGGCATAGTAGGAGGAATGATTGGAAATTGTTGGTCTTGCTCTTATACCAGTTACATTCGGGGCATCATTGGGTCTAACTATTGCCGGTGGTGTGATTGGTGCCTCAAGCGGAATAGCGCAAGGAGTTTTCCGCATTCACGAAGCGGTTAAGCAGAACAAATCAACTGCTCAAATAAGGGCAACGTTGGAAAAGGAAAGAGGAGACTTTGAAAAAGCGCTTACAGATTTCACGGAAGAATTCAATGTAGATGCCATTGGAAACAGCGGCCCTGAAAGTCCAGGTTTGAACATTCGAGGTAGTTTGTCAATAGGTGCGATTTTACGGTCAGTTCATAGCGGTGTTGGGATAGGTTTGGCTGCTACTTAAGTTGGGGCCTCCGCTGCAACAGCAGCGGCATCCGTTCTAGCTCCAGTTGGTCTTATCCTGGACTTTGCTTTTATTGCAGACTCGCTGTGTGACAAGCTAAATGGTAATCACACCGGAGCTGGAAGGAAACTTGAATGTTTACGAGTATTTCAGACTGTTGTTAATGCAGCATACAGGGGAAATGCTGACTTAAGCACAAACATTGTAGAAAGCATATTGCATAACGACTAAAGGGTTAAGAATAAATATACATATGGACAGGCTAAATACTTTTGAAAATCGTATTATTATCTGTTTAACTCATTTAGTTCATCCATGTTATTGGCTGGCTTTATTGTGTCATTCGTATCACATAGGTATTGTAGTTTTTAGCTCATCCCAATAAATGAAACGACACAACTGATGCTTCAGCCGAAAAAAACGTTTAGATAATCCCATTCTAATACATCTTATTTTAGTGTAACCATATGTTTAAATGCCGATTTTTTTTAAGTGGATGATGTTTCCACTACTATCATGTACAATTGTTCCACTGGTCATGCACTTGTATGGTTAAAAGAATTATTGTAAAAACAAGAACCAGGACGCACATTTAGATTCGATACTAGTAGATTGAGTCAATGATGTTATGCAATTCATTTTAATAATCGCAATTCAGTGAAAGAAGCATGAGAAAAATTGGACAAATACTATTCAATGGGTAGCAAATGGGACAAATACTGTGGAATGGGCTACTCTTAAAAAGAAACTATCAGTTCGTTTTCATATAACTCAAAAGTTTATTCGTCAAAACAGTGAGTAAAACTTTTAAATTTTATTGATGTGATTGACTTGCTTATGAACTTAAAACTCGTTTGAAATTACTGTTAAGTATGTTTTGTATAATCCATATTTTCATTAATGCTTATTTGTTATGTCTTTTATCGTGCATGTGTGTTTTGGTGTGTTGATAATTATGACTTTGCATTTTTCCAACTGATTTAAAGTAGCCACATATAAATTTTATCTATTGACGTTTATCGATGCATTCGTATTAAAAATGTTATATTTTGATGATCGGCGTGTAAGAAACAAATGTTAACCTCGACGTCCTATATCAAACATTTTAATTGAAGGACTTAATTTACTACAACCAAGTTAAGTACAACAATTTTTACTCGCTAAAATTTAAATAGGTTGTTATAGGTTGAAGATTAACTGTAAATCGTGTAGACCAGTAAATAATTGAATAAAAACACGATTAAGACCAAAATAGTTATATTTTAAACAAGTTTCGTTAAAACCTCAGCTGGATCGGTCGCCTCAAGTATTTTTGGTTTTGTTAAATTGTGTATGATTCCCAATTTAATTGGAATATTCAATAACATACGGATCTCATCAAAATCAATTAAATGTTTTCTTTAGATAATATCAAGTTCGTTAAGCGATCGTGATCGAATAACACATATACAAAAACACAAAAGTTATTTAAAAGAATAACAAAAAAATAATCGGAAACTTAATTTTGACACATTTTGAAGATGTTTTGGGTCGGCACAAAAAAGTTCTATTGGGCTACCATAACCGACATTTTCTCAAGTGTTTTGTTATCAAGACTGTTTTCTTAAAATCATCTTAATCGTCATCATATTATATGGTATCAGTGTATAATAAATATATAATCAAAATCATTATGAGTGTATAGTCACTTGCTTTTAAGCAATAATTCAGTAACTAGACACCAGCACTCCTGATTTGTCTATATCAAAGCGAATGACAATTAATATTGATAAACTGGTAATGAGAATAAATTGCTGCTGATTATGCTGATATTAATTATAACAACATATTAATTTTATCATTTACAAATGTTGGAAACTTTTGCTCTTGCAAAATTAGTAAAAGGAAATAAATATAATTTTGCTGAACACCATTTAATTGTAAGTTGATACAAGTATATTGCATATTATTACATTTATAAAAACTGAGGAACATGTCTCCAGTCGCCTCTTTCTCAAGCAATGCTAAACAAGTCTGATCATCTCTGAATTGCGACGTCCAAGTATGTTGACTAACATTTACTATGGAATAATTATTTAAGCATAGTACCGTACCAATTATAATTCAACTTTTATATTGACCATAATAGTTTCCAGTTTATCCGACCATACATAACACGAATTATAAATAATTTTGTCGGTATGAAGCTGCAATAACTGTTTAATGTTTATATTTTCGAAATGTAGTAAATTGAATTCTACAATCTAACAACAATCTAAGTTCTCTTAACGTGACCACTAATATATCATTGTGTTACAAAAACCCTTTATCTTCAATGACATTCATAAAACATTTCAAAATATATGAAAATATTTAAAATTAACCTGAATGTGTTTCCAAATGGTTATCCGACACCAACTTGTGAACTCCTATCTCTTACATCGCTATAGAAACTAAACCTACTTACGAAACACACATGGAACTTATGTTTTTAAACTTGGGTTACCATCTACAACAATCATAGCACATGAACCTGATTCAAATATTGTTAAACACTTTACCTTTTACCGATTATCAGCAGATGTTTAAAATATAAAATAATTAAGATTGTAAAAACATTAGATTTATATTATAATTTAATTTGTTTAAGAAGTATAAACATTAAGAAGTATAATACACTACGGGCCAATGCGTTCCGGGATCGCTTGGCTGAGTTACATTTTTGAGTGATGAGTTTTTAAAATTAATTCATGCTGTATATGTTTACATAAATCATCAGGTCTTCCACTTTATTCCACCACCCCCCCCCCCCCCCTAAAAAATGCATCGGTATCCTACAATAAATAGGTGCAACTCCAGGAAGTGTTTATGTTGCAAGTTTTTAAATATGTCCTCTTTTATTCTTTCATCTGTTAATAACCGCAAATTTTCAGTTAACATTAAATCCGATGTCTCATGAAATTCTATGCATGTGGTTTATGTTATTACTTGAAATATACCCTGTTGTGGTGCGCAATACGTTGGGCAGACTGGTAGATCACTTAAAACACGTTTTAGGGAACATTTTTTTTTAATTAAAAATAACAATAAATTTTACAACTTCATTTACCAGCACTTTAATCAAACGGGTCATAGCGTAACAAATATTTCAATTCAACCTGTGGAGCAACATATTTTTAATAATAGTACTTCAAATCAGTGCCAATTAAAAGCAATGTGCATGTCAGAATTTGAATAGATTAAGCGTTTGCAATCAGCTTACCCACTTGGATTAAATGATAATATTCTAAATATTGGAACAATTTCTAAAAATAAATCGATAAATTCATTTTCAGTGTTTAGTAAACGTCTAAGAAATAAACGTTCACACGGCATTAGGAAAATGGTAACTTAAGGCGTAAATTTAAACGTCTGCTTTCTTTAAATGACTGCTACACATTATTACAAAATGGGGGTAAACATAAATTACTAAGTGCACTTTGCTCTCTTTCTGTTTCTTCGTTGGCGCATATTGATAAGGGATGTAAACTTATTTTACTTCAATCTGACTCTTTATATGAATGTGCTTGTATTATTGAATCTTTCACTGACTACTATCTTAAACCTTTTATTGAAAATGCACTTAACAAAACTAGAAATCGTATCAAAATTGAGTTTTGTAACAAAGGTCTTGATTTAATTGACCTTCCAAAAATATTCAATGATAAAAATGTACGTCGGTTGATTCCCCCTTATTTCCGCAATAATGAATCACCACTTATTTGCTACAAATATAGTAAACCTGTAAGAAGTATCGTTTTTAATTATATTTCTATTTCCACAGATATAAATGTAATAAGAAATTGTCCTACATTATGTGACTGTTCTAGTTCCAAATATATATATTTGGTCCAGTTGGACATTCTATTACTGGGGACCTTAATTTCATTCAAAATAAAAACCTTAGAAATTTACTACGCAGAAGCCCTAAGTACAGACTGCCTATTCCTGTTGATTTTGATGACTGCATTAAGAAAATCGTAACATCCTTACAGGAGTATTGCACTAAATGGTGCAGTAAGGAAAACGCTGAAATTAATGCACTCAATGATTGGAAAACAAAAATATTTAGTATGGCCATGAATAAAATATGTTTTTATGATACAAATCCTTTGGCCCTACCACATTCACCTAAATTTAATAAACAAAATCTCTGTAAATTTCTTGAAGACTTAAAATCTAAATTCGTCATAGTTCCTGCTGATAAGGCTGCTAATAATGTTATAATAATATGACGAGTGTTTTATGTTCAAACTATTTCACAAGAACTTTCACAAACTACATCATATTGTGAGTACAATAAGCAACCTAATGAAATTATTGCCGACCATATTGCCCTATGCAAAAAATTTAATGTAATAGAAAGTATTACTGACAAGAAATTGCCATCACTTTATTGGATACCTAAATTACATAAGACGCCATATAAAAGTCGTTTTATCGCTAATTCAGTGTCTTGTACCACCAAACAATTATCAGTATATCTTACATCTTCATTGAGGGCTATTAGATATCATATAGCTAAATTTTGTAATAAAGTTTATGAAAATAGTAATATTAACCTATTTTGGTCAATAAAAAACTCCTTAGAAGTTATTGATAAAATTGAAAAGAAAAAATATAAGGTGTCACAGGTAAGTACTTATGATTTTTCTACACTATATACAACGCTTCCACACGCTTTAATAAAATCCAAACTTGTTTCTTTGATTGAAAAAACTTTTGCTAGAGAGAAGTGTTTGTATCTAGCTTTAAACACTAAAACAGCTTTTTTTTACTTATCAGATATAAGATAATTACATCATTTGGACTGGTCTTGACTTTTGTGCATCACTTACTTTTCTTCTGGATAACTTGTTTGTTGAATTTAATGGCAACATATTTAAACAAATTATTGGCGTTCCTATGGGTACTAATTGTGCGCCACTTATAGCTGACCTTTTTTTATATTGTTATGAAAGCGAATTTATGTTAGAATTATCTAAAACTAAGCAAGTAGATTTGATTCATTGTTTTAACCTTTCTATTAGGTACATTGATGACATACTTAATTTAGATAATTCATTATTTGAACAATATATTCACAAAATCTACCCAAAAGAACTAGTCTTAAATAGATCGTGTATATCCAATACAGGCGCTGCGTATATAGACTTACATTTAACTATTAATAATAATTTGATCAAAACTAGTTTATACGACAAACGGGACGACTTTAACTTTGAACTTGTTAATGTTCAGTTCCTAGATGGCAACATCCCTAAAGGACCTTCCTATGGTATTTACATTTCGCAGTTGGTACGTAATGCCAGAGCATGCTCATGTATTAAAGATTTTAATGATCGTAATCTAATATTAACAAAAAAATTGCTAAAACAAGGCTTTTTGTATCATGACTAAAGAAGTAAATTCGCTAAATTTTACTCTAAGTATGGTGATTTAATTTCAAAATATAATGTTTCTTTAAAACGGCATTTAAATAATGGAATTCCCCATCCATCATTTTATGAAGATGTTTTGAAGCGTGTCCGCAAATTAAAATATGTTAAACCATATGTTATTATTAAACTTTTCAATTTAATTAACTTGTTTTACCAAAAGGATACGATGCTTATGTAATTAAAAACACGTGTTTGATGGTTTTCGATTCACTATATCTTTCTTCTCTTAAAATTTGGAATCATTAGTGATATTATAGGCATTTTTCACTATTGAACAAAATTGTGTCGTATGCACAAATCTGCATGAAAGCTACATTTGGACTCACATCGTACATCAAATCATTTCTGTCGTCAGTTGTCAAAACACCTATATACTGTTTGATTCCAATAATGTCGCTTAAATGGAATTACTATCTTTATACATTTGATTCTTAATATTTAATCAACTAAACTTGTTTTATTAGTAGTTCAATTTTGCAGTAGCCCCCCCCCCTTAATAGTTTTATTATTACTTTACAGTATTGGCCCTTGATTTTGTTCACGTCATTGTGTCTTCGCTTGTCAATTACGTCATAACTCTTTCTCTGTTCCTGGGTTCATGGATTTTTTGACGTCATACGATCAACTTTCCAGTTGTAATCTACATGCATAGGTCATTGGGTTTATAACGTTCAATTTTATTTATATTTTCTCTCTGATAGGCGTTTCTTGTTTGATTTAATTATTATTATTTTATTTTTTAGCAGTCACATAAACAACCAAGCAATTTAATACGGAATTTTTACACCCATTATTGCTGCTTCTTCCTGTATTTGCGCGATGATTATCTGAAATATTAACTTAATGACGCTATATTCTTAAATCTTTTTCTATAAAGAAGGAATGTAGTTGACACTTGTTTTTAGTTTCATTTGATCGTTCGTCAAAAAGTTGTAACTCTGTTGCTCTGGTAGCTTCAATACCATTGAGTAATTAAATTGTAATTAAATTGAATGCGTTTTAATTCCCTTTTATTATTGTTTAATTTGAGTTACAATCCTATGACGTTAAATTTTATTTACACTTGAATGTATTATGAATATTGCTTGGCCTAGTGTGAGGTCAAGCGCTCTATAACCGGTTTAAGCCCCCAATGCTTTGCATTGACCGTTCCAAGGCGGTGACCCCAGTTGTATTCATATTTTGTGTTTATGTTGGTTTGTATTGTGCTGTATTGTGCTGTTTTGTACTGTTTGGGCAATCGGTCACTTGCCTTAAATAAAGGACCAACTAATTGTTTATAATGAGAATCCAATACTGCTCCAGCAGCTGGAGTTTCACTTCTTTATATGGTTTGAATAAACTTGTTAAACAAAAACAATACGTAGCCAGTTTTCACGAATATTGCACAAACATTGCAGGGCCTGCAACAGTACATACTTTATTCGTCCATAAACTGCAAAAAGTTTATCCTCCGACAGAGAATTAACATAGTACAGGTTTGGAATATAACGTGTGTTTTACGATTTGAAACCCACTATGAGCGGAACCATTTTTAATCCCATAAACATCAGTTGAACAAACTTTGTAGAGGACAAATATACAATGTAAAATACTTAATACTGCTAAACCAAATGTTTAATTTAAGATGTATGTTCAAAGTTATTTTGCTAAGTAAGTCATTTGTTTATGTGAACCCTAGTTTGTGGTTGGGACTTAGTTATTCTGAACTACCATAACGATTTAATCAAAGTTTTGAAGACCGGGAAAAAACGTATAATAGCTGGTTTAAATAACCTATATTCTTAAAATTGTGACAATCAAATTGTATTTTAAAGTCGGTATAGATTATAGCGTAATACCTTAGCTGCTTTGTCTGTGTTTGGTTTCCGTACCTTAATTGGCAAAGACGATGGTTGTGCCCATACTGTTTAATAAAGATGAATTGCAGCGTATTCTTGTAAGTTACAATGAAACATGGTTTATAATGCCCGTTTGTTTTGCAGTTATGTACACAATTAAGCCTTGATCGGTAGTATTATAAACATATAAAGGTAAAAATGAACTTGGCAAAGTGCAAGCGCTCATACCGGTAACTCAAGAATGTGCAGATAACTACACATGAAAATTGTGATTTGCATGGCGATGTCTTACATGTATTTGAAGTGAATGATAGTGTGTATACATTTGCATGAAATTGCCTTGCTCTTCTACACTCCATAGTGATTATACATATTTCAAGCTTCAATTCAATCGCTTCAGAAATTCAACAGAAGTTTTCTCTATACAATGAGAACAGTTATGCTTCGGTCGTAAAAATGGATATGCTCAGAGCACATTACTGAGGATCATAGGAAATAAAAAAGTGTATTGCATATCAACACTTCAATATGATGCCTATCTACATGTGCACTCCTGGTTATGTCATATTTTAAGATTCAATACAATCGCCTGAGAAATAAGGAACAAGTTCGCTTCATATAAAACTTATTTATAATATAACTACCCGTAACCGGCAAACCATCGTCCTGACCTATATAATTCCATCAAAACAGCGTTTGCAGCGGATGGGAGTGGGGGAAACAAAAACACTCGATATAGGTATTTTTAATACAAAATAACAAATGTCAATATGATTGAACAACTTGTAACACTAAGTAATCAATTGAACGATATACATGTACTATTATTGTAATATAAATTGTAATATAAATATTATAGAAAATGAACAACATTGTAGCAATGAAAAGAAAAATCTCATAGGAATACACAATAAATTGACAGTTGTATACACGTATACAGAAAATTATACGTTTGGTACATATTATAAAGATTCAAAGTTTCAATCCCAAACTCCCTTAATAAATGTGCCAATACAATTAATTTCAGATTAACGTTAATTGTGAACATTTCAGTATGCACATGTTAATACTATAGCTGAAAAATATTTTATTGTATTGAACGATGGATTTTCTATAGATCCTATGTATTGCAATATGCTTTTCAGGTACGGAAATATATCGTTACGTATTTCATACTGCAGGATTTCATTATTACTCCCAAAGATAACACAGTTTTACATATAATTGTTGCCAAAAAATGATCTAATATAACTTAAAATATAAAATTAATACTGCGTTATTTGGAAACATAAATATAATGTCAAACAATTACATATTATCTTTATTTATTAATCTTGGCATTAACAAAATTGAAGTGATTACATAAGCCATTTTATTTATTTCAATAAATATCAATATTTGTTTTCCAACTTCCAATACATTGCTATATATTGTGATTTCCTTATTTATGCAGCCTTGGTTGATATTAACATATTGTGGTTTTAGGAGTTCTAACATAAGTATTACTTAAATATCCATTCATTAAAACATATAATATGACACGACTTAGATATTATAAGTTTTTGTAATATCATCAATAAATCTGTACACAATAATGTTTGTCGCTGGAATTAATGTAAACCTTAAATATTTTAAACAAAATATGGTACTGCTTATGTGTTTAATTCTGAAAAAAATAGTGCTAAATGTTAAAAATAATGAAACATAATTTAAACAAGAGATGTGTTCGTCAGAAACACAATGCCCCCTATTGCGCCGCTTTGAAATAAAATTTCAATATATCATTTGGCAGGTTTAGAAATTATCTCCCTTTTATAGCTTATAACTTCCCTTGGATTTTATTTTTTTTTACTTTTGACCTTGAAGGATGACCTTGACCTCAAAATTTATTTTTTATCATATCCTTTAAAAAAAATTACTTCCCTTGTGAAATTGATCTGTACCTGCCAAATGATATAAAATAGAAATTATCTCCCTTAAAGCTTATTACTTCCCTTGGATTTTGTTTTTACCTTGAAGGATGGCCTTGACCGTGACCTTTCACCCCTTAAAATGTGCAGCTTCATGAGATACACATGCATGCCAAATATCAAGTTGCTATCTTCAATATTGCAAAAGTTATGGCCAATGATAAAGTTTTAGAACGGACACACAGACAGACAGACGGACTGACAGTTTAACTGCTATATGCCACCCTACTGGAAGCATAACAATCGCTAATATTTTAGCATTTTTGTACTGTGTTAATTTGATTGTACTTTTTAAAAATTGTAATATATAGAGGATGCATCTAAAATAAAGTACCATATGCCAACAACAATGAATACTATTTCATGAAAAAAGGGTCTCTAGACCAGGCGTTCAATAAAATATGTGTGAGTAATGACTGAATTAATCATGACATGCTTCAAAGTGTTCACCATCAATATATTTCAAAGTTGTATCCGATGAAGACAAGTTTGCAAGAAAGAGAGGCCATCCGAAAAGACATCCCTTTGTGCTAAAAATGGAAAAGTTTACATCAAACATGCTCTCTTTTTTATACTACGAGAAAAATAATAACATTATCACATTCAAGCAACACTCTAATTTGCTACTTAACAAATGATTATTATAAATTACATATTGCGCTTTATTATTTTTTTTAGATAGCTTCTTTTTTTATAAATCTGCCTAGCTTTCAGCCAGTTATAACTGTTATGGGATGATATAAACAAAAATTAGATACCAAATGTATAACTTCAGGGTCTTATACATCAAATATTTTCACTGCGTTATATTTTATACTATCAGGCAATATATGTAGGATCTGGCACGAGTTATCATATCATACCATATTTTATTAAACGAGTTCAGGAATTGTGTTAGTAAACGAGCCTTTGGCGAGCTTACTAACGAATTTCCTGGATGAGTTTAATAAAATATGGTACATGAAAACGAGTGTCAGATCTTTTTTATCACCTGCATTTAAATGAGCAAATTAAATAAATATTTACGCAAACATAATGATAAATACCAAATGTTGTTTACATTTTGTGATGTCATTTGACGTTGCAACGTCATTTCAGCAAAATAACAAAATGCGATTGGTCAATCGAACAAAAACTAAGCCAATGAAAACGCTTAAAAAGTATAATACACATGTGTAAGATAGAAATATTCGAAATGGTTATATTACATGGGAAACAGGGTATAGCATGTGATAAATAACCATATCACATTACAGTACATCTGTATCAGTTACAAGATTGTAAATATGTATAATCCACACAGCACTATATTTTATACTATCATGTTATATATAACCATATCACATTTAAGCACCTCTGTATCAGTTATTAGATTGTAAATAGCACTTTAAAATATAATATCGCTCACCTCAAAGTCACTTTGCTAGCTAAGTTTGTATTAAACGACTACGTACATGTTGTGACCAGTTTTTACGCAATTGTATAATATAAAAAAGTAAGACATCAATGACTTATGAGCCTTAAAGTATGACAAAACAACATTTACCACATATTTTTGTAAAAGAGAGGCATCATAAAAGAATCTTAGAAGAAAACCTTTTTAAAGAGTAACATATCAAAAACAAAGGGGCCAAAGGCACGACTGAAAAAAACGCTTAACCACACGTTTTAACTACCCCCCTTGTATTGCACTGCTGAGATCAGGCATGTGGTTAAAGCTAGAATTAATATGTGTATATACATTTATGAAGCCATGAGAGTGTTGGACTAAGTATCGTGCTCTGTCATTCTGTCAATGCTGTATGACTGAAGTCAATGACAACTGAACCAAAGGTGAACTTGGCCCCAAAGTGGCCTGCCCAGAACTGCCTGTCCTTCCCCTTGTGAAAGAAGCCAATGTATCGCACACCTGCTGGGTAATCTTTAAACACGTGCTCAGCCTGAAAAACAACAAGAATATATAACAATATTTCAATTATGAAAAAAATATGTAATAAAAAATGTAATAGAAAGGACTAGGATTCCCCATACGGCAGCTAACTACTTGTTACTAATATTTTTGGCAAGTATCAAACTCAGACCACTCGTTCATTTTAGCTTCATAATTGCAGTGGTCGAAAATGCCTATATAAAAACATACTTGTGTCTGAAGGACAATAAAAATAATTTATTGTAAAGCCACATTCCTCTTTTGTCTTAAAATTCTGCTCCTGTTGAAATAAATGCACCAAAATACCAAGGAGCGAAAGTGTACATGCTGATTTATATAAATGTAAAGTTTCATTACTCCATCAGCTTTACTTCAGAATTTAGCATAACATTAGTTTAAAATTGTCCTTACCATGTAAATAAGATTTTCTATATGGTGGGCATGTTTTAACAGTGTGCAATCCTTCCCCAATTTACACAGGATATCATTGAGACAAATAATCTGATCAAATTTCATGTTGTTTGGGTAAGGAAGTGTTTTCCAGTGTTTTTGTTTTTACCTTGACCTAGTGACCATATTTGCAACCCAAGGTGATACAGTTTTGAAATCAGCTGAATTTACATTGAGACAACTGTTCAAACAAAGATTGGATATATTTGTAAACGTTACAGTGCTTTCGCTCAAAATCAATTTAAAGATTTCAAAAAAGCCTGATGTGGAACAGCTCTAACTTCTGGTGAGCTGGTTTTCAATGCAGCTGAACCAGTTTCTAACTCTGTTCAGATATCTTCAATGACAAATGTTATTATTTAGTTTCATGATCATTGTCCACAAAATCAGCCATTGCAAGCTCATTCTAAAGCCATATAGGTAAACTAACCCACTCCCTGGCTGCAATGTTTATTTCTAAATGTAACAATCTCTCACATCTATTGAGATATTTCTTAGAAATATATATTTGCCAAGTTTTATGTGTCTTTGGCATAACATGTGACTACTAGATTGTTCATGTAATTTTCTTAAGCTATACAAGGACAATTGCTAAGACACCTGGCAGCAATAATTTTTTTTATGAATGGAATCCCTTTTAAGCTCTTCTGAAACAAGAGCTCCGCGGTTGGAGACAAATGCCCGCCCAAACAGGGCCGTGACACAGGATTTGTTGCAACAAAACTGATCATAATAGTTAATAATATAATATAAGTGTGACTTAGCCACTTAAATAAGTTTTTAGTTGACGCAGAGTTATGCACTTCTGTTAAATCATCCTTAAAGTAAATAGGTTGAGAATATTATAATATTATAACTAGGGGTGATCTACTGTCCAAGACCAATGCACATGTGAAGTATCAAGCCAATCGGTCAATTCGTTGACGAGTTATTGATCGGAAAAGATTTTCACACTTATTGTGACAGTGACCTTGACCTTTGACCTATTGACCCCAATTTCAATAAGGGCCATCTACTGGCAAAAGCCAAAACACATGGGAAATATCAAGCATATTGGTCCCTCCGTTCACAAGTTATTGATCGGAAACAATTCTTACTCTTAGTCTGACAGTGACTTTAACCAAGTTACCCCAATTTCAATAGGGGTCATATACTGGTAAAGTCCAATGCATATGGAAAGTATCAAGCCAATTCATTGGTCATATCAAGCCAATCGGTCAATCTGTTCTCAAGTTATTGATCGGAAACAATTTTCACTCTTAGTGTGACAGTGACCTTGACTTTTGACCTAGTGACCCCAATTTTGATAGGGGTCATCTACTGGAAAAGCCGAATGCACATGGGAAGTATCAAGCCAATTGGTCAATCCGTTTACAAATTATTGATCGGAAACTAACTGGTCTGCTGACAGACAGACCGACCTACCGACCAACATCCAGCAAAACAATATACTCCCTCTTCTTTGATGGGGGGCATACATGTATTAACATTACAACAAATGCCTCAACTACGTTTCATGCTTTTCGGACAAATATTTGTTGTTCACAACCCTTATCTAAAGCCATACTATAAAAATAGCCATTAAATGTTAAATGTTCACAAGCTTTTCCTAAAGTCATTTAACTTGATAAGGACAATAGACCCGTCCCAGAATTTTGTCATTGTATAAGCTGATTTTATTGCATATTTGGTAAAATATATAATGAAGGTTAGATGAATGTAAAATTGAATCAGATAAAAGTGCATCAAACCTCTCTTTTTTAAAGCCCATTAATCAACAGCAATACATTAGCAACAAAGAACAGGCGGTTAGTAACAAACAACAGGCGGTGAGTTACTGCGGCTTACTTTGAACCAGTCTCCACCTGCTGAAAGAATTTCTTTGGCAACATATAAGCAGTTTTCTGTTATTGTCTTCTTCCAAAACAACTCCTTCTTATTGTTTTTAAGCAAGGCTACTTTCAGGACATATTTGGCTGCGCAGTCAACCCTTGCTGCATACCTAGAAATAGGAAAAACAACTATGGTATATTACCAGTAAATATAAAGCATATGAGGTTACCAAATTGCATGTGAAAATGGTTAAAGGTTAATTCATAGGATCAATTAAATGTAAAACAAGAAACAAATGTGGATACAGTCTCCTTTACTAATTTTTATAATAGACATTATGAGTTATCAAACATTCCCTATGTCCTTGACTGTCCAGGATTTTCCGAGAATTTAATGACCCTCACGCAGTCCTAGAATTAGATATAATATCTTTGTGAATACAAAGTCTCTTATGCACAGCGCAATTTCAATTATAAATCAAGGGCAGTTAATAAAATCATCCACTTACACTAATATCTCACACCAGTAGCTCCAATTAAAACCATCATTAAAATAGTAAACGAATCTGTCAATCATATTATGCTGATACTGTAACAACAGTGACAGCGCCTATAATTATCTCAGGCCTCTAAAATCTGCATGCTGTTGCCCATAGCAACAGTGATTGTCAGGCCAAATTAGGACCAGGAGATGTCGCTTTGAATATGAGTAGAACTATTATCACGTATTTGTTGAAAAACCCTTCATACATATTAATTTCCTCGCCAAACCAAGAGAAGTTGATAACACATTAATAATTAATTTTCTCTAAAAATGTACAGTGTGTGAAAGAGTACCAGTAACAGTTTACCAATGTCAGTCAAAACAATTATGTTTCATTGTCAAAGAATGATATTGAAATTGCAAGCGCTTCATGCTAGTATAGTAACATACCGGTACTAGCTACATATGATGCATTAATGTTTAACAGAAACGATCTCAGTAGTTCTAAACCTTTTTAGTCTAATAAAACTGAAACAAGATTGCCATAATTATCCTAGAGCGCTCACCTAAGTATAGGTATAACAATGGTTGACAACTTGACCTGGTGAACTTTTACCACATATGATCCATATTCCAACAAGGCATTTATATTCTAAACTCTACTCATGTTCTATAAAATTGAGAAGTTTTAGAGTGGTTTTATGGTTTTTTTTAATGATTTTTCCCGGTGATTTAGTTTTTGGATGCAAAGGATACAGTTTTAAACTTAGCCTAGATATTGTTAAGATAAAAATTTTGTTAACAAAATGGAGTCATAAAAAAGAGGCTTCTTAAATGGTGACAAGGTTTTTTAAATAAGTTTCGAACAGGTGACTTAGTTTTGTCCATGTTCCCCAGATTCAACCTTGGTCTAGATATTTTAAAGATAAACATTCTGAACAAGCTTCATAAACAAGAGGGCCTGAAAGGCCCAAAGTCGCTCACCTGAGATAACAAGATATCATTGGGACAAATCTTCTGACCAAGTTTCATGAAGATCGGAAAATAAATGTGGCCTCTAGAGTGTAAACAAGGTTTTACTAAAGCAATATAATGATAAATGCCCCGCCCCCAGGCAGCCATGTTTTTCAACCATCCGGCATCATTTTTAAACTCGTCCATGATATTATCGGGATGAATCTCCTGACCAAGTTTTATGAAGATCGGACAGTAAATGTGGCCTCTAGACTGTTAACAAGATTTTACTATAGCCATAATAGCCATATAAAGAAAAATGCCCCGCCCCTTGGAGGCCATGTTTTCAAGCAAAAGTTACCATTTTTAACTCATCCAAGATATCATTGGGAAAAATCTTCTGAGCAAGTTTCATGAAGATCGGAAAATAAATGTGGCCTCTAGAGTGTTAACAAGGTTTTACTATAGCCATATAAGGAAAAAGCCCCGCCCCCTGGCGGCCATGTTATTCAACAAACCGGAATCATTTTCGTCCAAGATATTATTGGGATGAATCTTCTGACCAAGTTTCATGAAGATCAGACAATAAATGTGGCCTCTAAAGTGTTAACAAGATTTTACTATAGCCATATATAGACATAGAAGGAAAAAAGTCCCGCCCCTTGGCAGCCATGTTTTTTAGCAAACGTAACCATTATCGAACTCATTCTAGATATCATTGAGACCAATCTTCTTACCAAATTTCATGAAGATTGGGCAATAAATGTGGCCTCTAGAGAGTTAACATGGCAAATGTTGACGCCGCACAACGGACGACGGACAAAAGGCGATCACAAAAGCTCACCATGAGCACGTTGTGCTCAGGTGAGCTAAAAAGGAACGTACTTCATTGCATTAGTCATTAGGCCAATTAAACTTAACAATTTGATCCACTCAACATATGTTATATCAACTTTAACAGTTAATAAACTTTATTATTAAACCTCTCTTCGGACCAAATTTCATGACGATTAGACAAAAAATTTGGCTTCTAGAGTGTTAACAAGGTTTTACTATAGCTATGTATGGAAAAATGCCCGGACCCCTTGGCAACCATGTTTTCAACCAACTGGCAACGTTTTCGAAAAAGCAACCAAAACCATTTTCGTAATCATCTAAGATTTCATTGGGACAAATTTTCTGACCAAGTTTCGTGATGATCGGAAAATAAATGTGACCTCTAGAGTGTTAACAAGGCTTTACTATAGCCATATAAGGAAAAATGCCCCGCCCCAATGGTGGCCATGTTTTTCAACCAACCGGCATCATTTTTTAACTCGTCCAAGATATTATTGGGATGAATCTTCGGACCGAGTTTCATGAAGATCGGACTTTAAATGTGGCCTCTAGAATGTTAACAAGATTTTACAATAGCCATATATAGCCACATAAGGAAAAATGCCCCGCCCCTTTGCATCCATGTTTTTCCAGCAAACATAACCATTTTCGAACTCATCCAAGATATCAATAAGACAAATCTTCTGACCATATTTCATGAAGATTGGACAATAAATGTGGCCTCTAGAGTGTTAACAAGGCTTTACAAAAGCCATATAAGGAAAAATGCCCCGCCCTCCTGGCGGCCATGTTTTCGAACCAACCAGCATCATTTTTGTACTCGTCCAAGATATTATTGGAATGAATCTTCTGACCAAGTTTCATGAAGATTAGACAATAAATGTCGCCCCAAGAGTGTTAACAAGATTTTACTATAGCCATTTATAGCCAGGAAAAATGCCCCGCCCCTTGGCAGCCATGTTTTTCAAGCAAATGTACCCATTTTCAAACTCATCCAAGATATTATTGAGACCAAACTTCTGATTAAATTTCATGAAGATTGGACAATAAATGTGGCCTCTAGAGAGTTAGCGAGGCAAATATTGACGCCGCACAACGGACAACGGACGACGGACAAAAGGCGATCAAAGAAGCTCACCATGAGCACGTTGTGCTCAGGTGAGCTAAAATGAGTCAAAAAATGTTGCTTCTATAGTTATAGGTTTTTCTAAGATTAAGACCCAGTTTGGAAATTAGCCTAGATATTGTCAAGAAAAACATGTATACCCAAGTTCATCAAAATTGAGTCATAAACATGACTTCTATAGTGAAAACAAGATATTTTTTAAAGATTTCACCTGATTACCTACTAAGTTACATTAATATTGAGTCAAACATGTAGATTCTAGAGTGGTAACAAGGCTTTTCTAAGATTTGACCTGGTGAACTAGTTAAAGGATGCCTATGACCTAGATTTAAACTTGAACAAGATATTGTCGAGATATAAATTCCTACAAAGTTTCAACATGATTAAGCCTTTAATGTGATTTCAAGGATGAGCAAAAGATTTAACCTGGTGATCCAGTGTTTTCAGGAGATATAGTTTCATCAAGATTGGGTGAAAATGTTGCCTCTAGATTCGTAGCAAGCTAAAAGTAAGCTACTCATGACCCACAACGCTGGACACAGACTACCGCACTAGCTCAAACTGAGCAGTTTGTTCTAATGCAAGCTACACAAAAAACATGGCAATTCCATAAAAATAACAAAAGGTTTTCTAAAAAAAACTTATTAATGTACTTAATAAAAATCAAGTCAATCCTAGCTTAGGTCTGTGTGAAATGTACCTATACATGTACACACAATTATAACAATGTCAATGCAACACCTCCATCAGGATTCAAGTTATTGCATGAAAACATTTTTTCCTACTTTAAGTAATCTGTGACCTTGACCCAACTGTTTTATGGTGAAAGGTCAGTAAATCAAGCTTACCACTCCGATACTCGAATGCTGGGCCTCACAACGTCAAGAACATGTTCACTGCAGCCTACTTCAAGTAAATCTATAATCTGGTACTTATGACAGGACCCATATGAGGTAGCCCAGCATCCAACTGGACCATCTGAAATACAAATGGGCCTTCCGGGAAAACAGGGTTTAATGCATGTGCGTATAGAGTTGTCTCAGATTAGCCTGTGAAGTTTGCATTGGCTTCTCATGTAGGAAGCTTTTTTCTAAACACAGAGAGGCTCAAATGCATACTTTGAATTATTTGTATAAACTTGTTTTCTTTTGTGTTCTGATTTAATCTACTGGTATATCAAAATCGAATAGTAATTTAGCAGTTGTTAATACATGTACAACACAGCCATTGGGATTACCTATATAAAGTTATATAAAAATCCAACTAGGAATAACGTAAAGAAACTAAATATTTTATTGAATATTAACCATGACATTTGATGGACAAAGTCTCGGGCCTTTTGCGGCAGATAAAACGATTAACCTAATTTGTGTTGTTTTTTCCTTTTACACATAATTGGTTTCTTGACCTCTCTTGGACAAGAATTGGTCATGTATGGCATACATATTGTGGTCATGGCGCAATAATAATCTTGAGGTCTTTAAAAAATGAAGGCACCGAGAAATTAACGGAACACATTCAAAATACAGACATCCTCACATTGATGTGTGGCGTAAAATGTGACTGACATACAGTGTTCATTTATGGTACAAAAACTTGTGCTATGGTCTGGCCTGAAAATGGTTCTTAATACCATGCTTTGAAAGTTGCACCTTTTTTTGCATTTAATTTTTTTCTTAAAACCAAATACATGGTAAACATGTACTGGTTGCTAAGAAAAAGGCAAATGCTTTAGAGCTACGTCAAAGTTAAAAAATAGTTTGTAAAATTGAAACAAAATAATAAAATAGAAAAGGATTAATGATTTCACAAGCTTTTTGTTTCTATTCATTATTGTGAAAATATATTTTTTTAAATTTATTTATCCAAAAGACCATATGAATTTTACCAAAATTACCACATGTTTCAGAAGCTTTTTCTTAAATTTTCAATGTTTATAAAGTTCTTGACACCATTGACAAGAAATATGTTTTGTAATAGAAGCATACCATGAAATTCCTTACTTTATTACAACAACAAAAAAATTCGTCGAATTGATATCCCCCGCCAATTTCATAATTGTGACAGACGGACAGACTGACCGACAACGCCAATTCTATATCCCTCCGCCTTAAGCGGGGGGGGGGGGAGTAAGTAGTCTTAATGTACAAGAAATTAAGAATGTTTGGTGAACATGGGTCCAACATGTGTGTATCATTAGTATTTGGGAAAATAAAAACTTAAAACATTTTAGTATGGTAAAATCCTTACCAAATAAGGCATATTTAATCAAAATGTGTGATTTTGACCTTTGTGTGTGACTTTGACCATTTCCCTAGCAACCTGGATCTTATATTTGCCACTCAGCTAGATAATGGAGAACAATTGTGGACAGTTATTACAAAATCCCTTGACGCATAGTAAAGGAATGACAAAATAATGAACAATTCATCAAATTTGTGACCTTTGACTTCAATGTGTGACCTTGACCTTAGCGCCTAGGATTATCGGTGTTGAATGTAAAGCTCCCCCGGATGATTGAGAACAACTATGGCAAGTTTCATGGCTCTGGCTCATGTGTTAATGGAGATGAAGCTCTAAGTTTAATTTAAAAAGCTTTTTCCAAGATACAAAGGGCCATAACTCCGTTATAAACAGATGGTGTACTATGCCATTTGGCGTGCATCATCCTGATATCCATATATACTCATACAAAGTTTCAATGAAATCCGCCATAGCACTTTCAAGATATGGCTCCGGACACAAAAGTGCCGGACGGACGGACGGAAAGACGGACGGACGGAAAGACGGACGGACGGACAACGCCAAAACAATATCCCTCCGCCTATGGCGGGGGATAACAAAGTATGCGTATGAATTTGCAAAATTTTAAATCCCATAAACACTCAAAGTCAACAAATATTTCGTACAATATTCCGAAAAATAAAGTTAACATATACAAAATCAATATTCCATACAGCAATAGCTAGAATTTAAAAGCTACATGTGTTCTGGTAACATAGATTTAACACGATTAAAATGCTTGTATTTATTTTGTCTGTCACAATATATTCCATGTGAATTTCCGGTTACGATATCCGGACATTAACGAGTGAAAACGAGATTGGCTTCGGCCAGCTTCCGATGCACGATGTAGTTCTCATGACTACATCGTTCATCAGACGCTGCCAGACGCCAGTCTCGCTTTAGCTCATAAATGTTTGGATATTGTTGCGCGAAATTAAAATGGATATATTGTCACACTAAAAAAAACAAGCATTTTGTATCTCATTAAATCTATGTTACCATACCACATATAACGTTGAAATTTTGGCTTAGCTATAAGGAACACTGGTTTTGTATGGGTAAATTTTATTTTGCTAAATATTTTGCAAAATTTCGTTGATTTTGAGTATTTATGTTACTTTAAATTGAAAATAAACTCAAACCTGTGTGAGTTAATTGAGACAGTGTATGAAGCCTATAGGGAATTTTTCTACCTGCCAACCATCTCCCCCCTGACTTTGTCACCTTCCAGTGCTTCATATCTGAAAAATAGACTTCATTATTTGTTTCTTGCTCAAGGACCTAATGGCAAAGCTGTTAAATCCTTTCCCACTTATAAGCTAAGTGAAAATGGCTATGTGTAAACAGCATAAAACAAGAACAGCCTGCGAGTAACTCGCAGTCTCTTCAGGTTTTTTGCTGTCTGCTGCTAAAAATGCGTAAAAATACGTATCTAAGAGGTAAAGGGTCAAGAAACATCAAACGTTAATAATAAATTGATAAAGCTATTGAAGCCTTATACTGTTCATGCATACTAGAAATATGTTTTCAGAAAATGCTGTTTATGTCTAAACAGTGCTTGGATGCTCAGTATTTTACATTTTGATTTAATTTTATGAGTGTATACCAAATGTTATGTAATGAAAAGGTAGCCTTGACATAGTGGTTATAATGTCCACAATAAAATTTACGTAAGTGTTAACATAATTCTTTTTCTGACACTGATGACATAACATCAGATGTTTGGACACTCTCAAATCCAGTGCATATCTTACTGTGGACAAAAAGACAAAGATTCATAATTCAGCCAAAACTGTTTGCAATTTAATTCCTTTCTTTACGTATCGTATACACATTATAATGATTAAACTGTGTAAGTATGAGCAAGATTCACCCAAAAGTTTACGTGTTGTAAAAAATAAAATGGGAACTATATATTCTAATGCAGAAAAAAATAGACAGATTGTCATAATTCTGCTCAACTTGTTGCAGCCATAATTCCTTTCTTTCAGATCATCTAAACATTAAGGTCATTCAACTGTGAAGTTTTGAGTGAGATCAACCAATAATTAAAGAGGAGTTAAACACACAAGCTTCAGGATATACCTACATTTGCATACAGTTGGACATAATATTGGAATATTAAAACATAATACAGGGCAACAGATAAAGATCAATTTATCGTTTTAACGATTTGTAATACAGTATAAGACATACAACTAATTGAAATATAAAAACCGTTGTACATAACACATTTATGAAAATGGGAAAACGAATTGCAATTGATTCTTAGTCGTATAAGTTGTATTGTTTCGCTCCGTATCGCATAATGATTTGAATAAGTATATTGTGAGCTTCAGTGCTGCCATAATATTTGTAGTAAGTTTGCGCGCCCAGTATTATAAGACAGTATGGGCTAGGGCTGGATCATGTAATATTTAAAAGGACACAATAGTCAAGCACAATAATAGTACCAAACACAAGGATGCAGAGGAGAAAATATGTAAGTTTTTATCAAATTGTCAAAAACTACCGTAATTGACATATATATAGTTTTGAGGGAAAAAACTACTTGTTACAAAAAATCTTGTAGTAAAAACGAATTGAAATGAAATCTTATCTGTTGCTCTGATAATATGCATGGGGCGTAATAATTTGAAACAATGAACATCTTTATTGCAGATCTATAACTTTTAATTGTCTCATGCATTTCTGACCAAAAAGAAATAACACTGACCAACCCACACTAGACAAGGGGAAACACAGAAAAATTCCCAAAATTACCTTGTGATGCATCACAATTCTTTATCAAGTTCCTCTCGTACGGTCTCTTTATATACAGCCTTCGGAAATCTTCCTCTTCACTCAATGAATGTAATAGGTTCTTTGAAAACTTGAAGTCACGTGCACATTTCTGCAGCCAAAAACCCCTCGTGTCAAGAAGTGCTGCAAATCTCTGTAACTCTTACAGACCTTGAAACATGATTTCAAGTCAGTGAGAGGAAGTCGAAGAACAACTTCGAGTATAATGTCATCTGGAATTTCGTCAAATACAGAATATGCACCATCAACATAGTCTGAAGACATATCACTTAAACGCAAATTAATTCGTAATTTAGCCTGGACTCCTCCCATTCTGACCTTACAAGTGTGAATGGATCGGGTGCTTTTCTGTCGTATTGTAAAATACCTGCAATTTTAAGCAACTAAAAACAATAAGAAAGTCACACAAAGAAACATTAAAAAAAATGTTTCACTCTTTTATACTTACTTTACTTTATTAATTAATCCAATGTGATGTATTTTATCAAATATTAAGGGAAAATTCTAGCTATACAGGGCTCTAGTAATATTGAGCTACATTTTATATGGGAAATATTGTATCACAAGCCATACTGCTTAAAAATCAAAATGGGAAATTATCATTCTTAACAAATATTGAATTAACCAAATTATGGTTCCAACTTTTTTAGCACCAAATAGGCATGCTAACAATAAGTATTTTATGGGCATGAATAAATTAAATTGTGAGTCATAAAGCCTTTAATTTGCAATTATTTTCCCCTCATCATTAGTGCGATATATTCCAAGAGGTTTGTTCTCTTACAAAGATTTGATCAAGTAATACTGCATTTTATTCATCTATAAAAAATAGCAAATAAAAACAAGTTTGGTATGTCTGTATTTACAACGCAAACACATGAATGTGACAAAACGGGAAGGGCATATTTTAAAAGGGTGCAGCATAAAAATGGAAGGAGTGAAGAAGTTTGATCTTGACCTTTGAGGAATGCAGACAAGTTTTGCACACAATGTGTGGTCTTATACAAGATTGAATTTTTGACAGGTGAATTCAAATCCATCAATATATATGGCAATGTTATGTCAGAGACAGGAAATTTCATGTTGTTTTATGGCCAACTTTGACATGTGACCTCTACATGCAACCTTGAACTTTGGATGGGGGACTTTTGTTACATACAACATGTCATCTTATAATGCTTTACTTTTTTGCCAGGTTATTTCAAAAGTTCTCAATAAATGGCAAAGTAATGGCTGAGACAGAAATATTCAAGCTGTATTATAGACAATTCGACCTTAAAACACTAAGCTTTAGCTTGACCTTCAATGTAGGAGACAGGTGCTACACATGACACATTGTCTCATGATGGTAGAAAGGGGATTTTTCACATTTAGAAAATAATTAATCCAGATAATGAAGCGAACCATCCCAAGAATAGAAGCTTGCGAAATCCCAGACAACACCCTCTGCTACTTGGATTTCTATTCATCAATAACTTTTCGTTGCTGTCGCTTAATATGTTCGTTCGTTCTTCCGTTTCTTCATTCGTCCGTTCGTTCGTTCGCCCGTCCGTGGGTCCGTACGTGCGTCCGTTCATTCATTCCTTCGTTCTGCCGTTTGTTCGTCCGTCCGTTCGTTCGTCCCTTTCTCTGTTCGTTCCTTCGTTCGTTCGGTCCGTACGTGCGTCCGTTCGTTCTTTCCTTCGTTCGTTCCTTCGTTCGTTCGTTTGTTCCTTCGTCCATCCGTTCCTTCGTTCCTTCGTGCGTCCGTTCCTTCGTTCGTCCGTTCGTTCGTTCGTTCCTTCTTTCGTCCGTTTGTTCGTTCGTCCTTTCTACTGTTCGTCCGTACCTTCTACTGTTTGTCCGTCCGTTCGTTCGTCCGTCCGTCAATTTGTCCTTGCGTCCATGCGTCCGTCCATTTATTCGTTCGTTCGTTCGTTCATCCGCCCGTTCCTTCGTGCGTACGTTTGTTCTTTCGTGCGTCCGTTCGTTCCTTCGTTTGTCCGTATGTCCGTTCGTTCCTTCTTTCGTTAATCGTCCATTCGTGCGTCCCTTCTTCCGTCCGTCTGTCCGTCCGTTCGTTCGTCAATTCATCCGTCCTTTCGACCGTCTCTTCATGAACAATATCTTAAACACTATTTAAATTTGATTGTTATGGTATGTCAAGGGTAAGAATAAGTGCACTACCTTAATTTACATGCGGGGTTGCACCCCTTAGAATAGAAACAGGCAGATACGAGGGAGTACCCGAACATGAACGGACTGCCTCATATATAGAGAGAAAATGAAGAAATGTGTAAATGCACTGCAACTTGTATGGCAGAATTTGCCAAGATATATTTGTTAACGTTATGAATATTGAACCTGATTTCTTATCGTTAGAAACTTCAGGACAATTTTGTCAGTTAATGTCTAACGAGTCTTTTGTAAAATACACTGCCAAAGCATGCAATGACATTTTAATACATCGTAAACACTGTTTATATGTATGATACTTTTACACATGTACCTTTTAACATGTTTTATTGATATTCATATGACGATAAATCTGTCCATAGTCTCTTGTAACTCAATTTAGTGGTTTTGTACATTTTATTGTATGTATTTTAACTAAACTACCTTTTATTATATTTTATTAAATGACACATGTTTTAATCATATATACAATTGTATGTGCAGAAATGAGACTTTCTGTCTGTCTACAGTTGCTTTCAACGGTTCCTTTAAAAAAGTAATTAAAAGTATTTGAGATCGCAATACTTGTTTGCATCCGTATTGAATAAATATGCTGATACATTATTGTATTTAAAAAATTTTCCTCAAAAATACTTGTTTATTGATTTGCATGTCTATGTGTTTTATGTGAAAAAATGCTTTCCGTCATCTATGCTCTACAACCGCCCGACTTTACAGCGTGACATCGAATAGCTAGCTGTGTTGGAGTCTTTCTTGCCATTCTTGTGCACAATAATACAAAGTCAACCATTCATAATTAATAATAATTATAACTCTTAAACAAACCTAGCCTGATCACACAGTTTCTCAAGTAAATGTAAAATTAACACATACAGTTTGTAACGCGCTTATTATCTTCTACCTTCCACAATTAATTAGCGCCGTCTTTAATAATGAAGGGCTCTATTTAAAAACGGATTACTGAGAACTTAAAGAAAGCCGAAGAATTTGAAGCATACGATAATATCATCTAATACAATTAATGTACTTTGTTGTGCCTGTTTAAACTGGTTTTCGTAAACATTTTGTTTATACTCAATTCATGGTTTATATGAACATACAACAAATACTTTTTTCTTCACACATGTATGAAAGTTTAATGATAGTTTATAAGTTAGTTGCAGTCTCATCAGCATAATTTTATATACAATCACAACATACAATAAAACATAAGCATAATAATAAAATGCTGCCACTCGGAAGTATCGAGTTATAAGAGACTAGAATACACTTATAGTGAAATGAAGGGAGCTGAACCCTGAATTCAAATTACAGAAACTGTAACATGAACTACAGAGTTGCCTCTCTTCCAAATACCATAAAGTTATATAGTCTCCACTCAAGTCTGGAAATTAGTTAAAACAATATTGGAGTTATGAGACTAAGTCACATGTAGCACAGTACAGATAAAGACTATATTACATAATAAAGGTTTGATTGCCCACACGGACCTCACCTTAAAATTTTCCATAAGAAATTAACCATAAAATACTGACAGCGAAAATAAAGCACTATTGCACATAGTAAACAAATGTCTTACAAAATCATACACATGTATCGCCTTAAATCCCTCTACACATTGCTTCAAGAATAAAGGGCGACAGTCATCAGGACCACAGGCTTTCGAAGATTTTAAGGAGCTCAAATGTTTGAGCAACTAATCCGGTGAAATAATAATTTCTGAAAAGAAATTTGTTGGTGCTATTTTTGGAAAAGTGGGTAATTTAGAATTATCTTCCTGCGTAATAATGAGGTTTCATTTCTCAGAATAAGGGACTTATATAACATTTAAACTACTTAATTGTTAGATGGAAGAATTATTTAGTGTACCTGTTTGTGATTTCATATATGTCGAACACTTTTTACTTTTCCAGCGTAAAACAAACGTTTCCAAAAAAGTGACTGTCACTGATAGTTCGTCGACCAAACATCAACATTCAAGGTAACCAAGCTCCTAAAGACTCCATCTTAACTAATCAAGCGTTTAGGTAGCCATGATCAAATGTAGGGAATTAACAATGGAATTGCACAATTTTCGTTGCTGCGAGTCATCTATTGAAGAGAGAAACAGTTTTAAAGAGAAAGATACACCAACTGATACATCTATTGAACAGGTTTCTGAACAGAACTTTTTTTATTTTGCTGTATTTACTTTTTTCATGTAATTTCGCGATCTTTAACAAATTGGTTACACACAACCAAGAATCGGGGGCTACTTTCGCACGGGCGTGTAGAAAAATCTAAATCTCCTTATAGTTTACTTATTAGTCTGTACTATCTTCAAATAATGAAAACCTAATTTACAGATAAAAGTTTATTTGACAGCTGCTAAAGATGACAAGGGCATGGGGTCTGCCCGAATAAGATAACTTCGCCTTGTTCAAAGAGCTTGGAGAAATCTATTCGCCCTAATATTCAAGTCAATGCATTAACAAAAAATACTCGGAAATCAACTTTAAAATCAAATTAATCTAATTCAGTAAAATATCTGATATTTTTCACACATTATCAAGCTAATGCATAAATGCCCTATCAATAAGATCGCTGTGGTGTAGTGGATGAGGTTTCCGCCTAGCGATCGGGAGTTCGTGGGTTCGCTCCCTGCTCGGGGAGAGTTCTCATTATCTCCTCCATAGACACCAAGTACTGGTTCTTCCCTGGTTACGTACTCGATAATGCCCATATCTGCCTAAAATGCTGTATAGGGCGCATGACAGTATACATAGATAGATAGAATAGCATTTTTCAGATTAATTGGTATTGATTGATGACTTTTGAAATGACCATGTTTTGATCGTGTTACACGCTCACAGGTCTATCTCTTAAGAAATTGGCCCCAGTTCGCCAGTCACATTGAAGACCTTTTAGGTCAGACGGACACCATAGATAAATTCAAATAACAGCTTTGCAGATTTTTTATGCAAAGGTCTATTAATATGACGTCAAACAGTGTTATTCTCTAAGACTGGTGTGATTATCAAGGACTAGTGTTTTGAACAGGTTTTATTGTTGTTTCAATTGAAAATATGATACAATCTTAATATTACAGTTATAATAAAAACAAGAGGGCATGAAAGGCCCAAAGTCGCTCACCTTAGATTCAAAGGAACTGACCTGTTCTGTGCTGCCACATGATGTCATTAGAACAAAATGTTCTTTCCAACTTTCATGACTAGTGAACACCATGGCAGCCACGTTTTTCAACAGACAAGAACCATTTTCATACACATCCAAGATATCATTTAAACAAATATACTGACAAAGTTTCATGATTCATAAGTCCATATAAGGAAAAATGCCCCGCCCACTGGTGACCATGTTTTTCAAGCAACTGGAAACCATTTTCGAACATGTCCAAAATATCATTGGGACAAATCTTCTGACAAAGTTTCATGATGATCGGATAATAAAAGTGGCCTCTAGAGTGTTAGCATGGTTTTACTAAAGCATGGTATATAGCAATATTAGGAAAAATGCCCCGCCCCCTGGTGTCCATATTTTTTAAGCAAACGAAACCATTTTCGAACTCTTCCAAGATATCATAAGGACAAATCTTCTGACCAAGTTTCATGAAGATCGGAAAAAAAATGTGGCCTCTAGAGTGTTAACAACGGTTTACTAAAGACATATAAGGAAAAATGCCCCGCGCCCTGGCGGCCATGTTTTTCAACCAACCGACATCATTTTTGAACTCGTCCAAGATATTATTAGGATGAATCTTCTGACCAAGTTTCATGAAGATCGGACAATAAATGCGGCCTCTAGAGTGTTAACAAGATTTTACTATAGCCATATATAGCCATATAAAAAAAAATGCCCCGCCCCTTGGCAGTCATGTTTTTCAAGCAAACGTAACCATTTTCGAACTCATTCAAGATATTATTGAGACCAATCTTCTGACCAAATTTCATGAAAAGTTTACAATAAATGTTGCCTCTATAGTGTTCACAAGGTTTTACTATAGCCATAGATAGCCATATAAGGAAAAATGCCCCGCCCCTTGGCTGCCATGTTTTTCAAGCAAACGTAACCATTTTCGAACTCATACAAGATATCATACAGACCAATCTTCTGACCAAATTTCATGAAGATTGGACAATAAATGTGGGCTCTAGAGTGTTAACAATGTTTTACAATAGCCATATAAGGAAAACTGCACCGCCCCCTGGCGGCCATGTTTTTTCACCGATCTAGACCATTTTCGAACTTGTCCGAGATATCAATAAAACCAATGTTTTGACCAAGTTGCATGATGTTTGGGCAAAAATTGTGACTTCTAGAGTGTTCACAAGGTTTCTCTTTAGCCATATAAGGAATTCTGCCCCGCCCCCTGGCGGCCATGTTTTTCAACGGACCGGAACCATTTTCAACTCAACCAACATATCATTTAGACAAACATTTTGACAAAGTTACATGATGATTGGGCATCAAATGTGACTTCTACAGTGTCCACAAGGTTTTTCTTTTTTTTTGATCTAGTGACATAGTTTTTGACCCAGCATTACCCAGTTTCGAACTCAGTCGAGATATCAATGGGACAAATGTTCTGACAAAATTTCATGAAGATCAAGCAATAAATGTGGCCTCTAGAGTGTTCACAAGGCAAAATGTTGACGACGAACGACGCACGTTGTGCTCAGGTGAGCTAAAAAAATAATTACCTCCTTGCCTTAAAAAAAAGAATCGGGGGACAGGCTACGGATGAACATATGCTGTTTCATACACTATTGAATGCTATAAGTGATACGAGTTGTTTGTATTTGCTGTTGTCTGTTTACTTGAAGGTCAATTTAATGAAGATTGTATATAATTTAATGCAAATAATTCATTATTTCCATATAAATCCAATACTTTCAAATTGTAAAGAAAATAAAAAATGTATATTATCTAACACTCACAACAACTTCTCCTTGGCTACTCCTTAATATCTTCTCAGAGAGTATGCTCACATGTACGGGCCAGCTGCTTCTGATGGACAGTAATGATGAATTATATTGGTTTGGTCATGCCCATTTTATCGATGTTTTCCATGTATGTTTTTTTAAACTTTAAAATTATATTTGTTTTGTCAAGTCCTTTTTTACATGCATGTTTACCATGTATGTTTTTGTACGTTTTTTTAAATTCGATGTTTTTGCCTAAGATGTATGTTCCTAATTAATATATATCAAAAATATATATTAATTACTAAGGTAAAGAAATGAAGCTAGTGTCGAATGTCAGTGACAATACACGTTGAAGTATATATATTATATATATCAGCCGAACAATTAACCTTATTATAAGCCCATATTAAGACGATCAATTAAGAATATGTTTCTACTAATTTCATGTACAATTGTTAAATTAGTCAGGCCCTGTATAGTTTACAGAACTTTTGTCAAAACAAGCATAACGACGCACATTAAGATCCGATACTAGTACTAGTAGATTGAGTTAAGGATGGTATGCAATTCTTTTTAACACAAGCAAATGATTCTATGATAGAAGCATGTAGCAACGTGGACAAATGCTGTTGAATGGGCAGCAAATCGGACAAATACTATGGAATGGGCTACTATATGAAAGAAACTCTCAGTTCGTCGTAATATTCAAAAATAGTCTCAAATGTTTATTATTCAAATACATGGAGTCATACTTTAAGTTATATTTATCTGATGGACTGGCTGACGAACTTCGAACTCGTTTGAGATTACTGTTTATTTTTGTTTTAATATCCATATTTTCATATAGGCTTATTTTTTATTTGCCTTGTATCTGTTATGTTTTTATTTGTGTAGATAATAAATAGTATGCATTCCTTCCATATATATACATGTATACGTTTTATTTACTGAAGTTTATCGAACCAAACGTAATACAAATTTTATTTTTTTATTTCGGCGAGTTCGCTTTTTTAACCTTAATGTCTTATATTAAACGTTTTTAAATGTTTTAACCATTGTCATAAAAAACTAACTAGTATAGATCGGCTTGAATGTTGTTGTTTTTTTGTAAACTTTTGTGTACGGTTCCTAATTTAATAGGAATATTCAATGACATACGGAACTCGTCAAAATCAATTTCATGTTTTATTTAAATAATCTAAAGTTCTTTAAGCGAATGTCATCGAATGTAGATGAAGCAAATAATCGCAAAACAAAAAAGTTATCTAAGTGAATAAAAAATAAATGATCTGAAACTTAATTTTGACACCAAATCAAAATGTTTAGGGTCGTCACAATAAAAGGTTCGGCTGGGCTACCATAACATATTATCAGTTTAAGTGTATAATAACATGTTTCAAAGCAATAATTCGGTAAGTATGCATTAACATTCCTGATATGTCCATATCAATGAGAATGGGCATAAATATTGATAAACTGGTGAAGACAAAAAATGTTGCAGATTATGCTTATATGAATCATGACATCATATTTAATCATCGATAAATCTGGTCTGCCATTTAATTGTAAGTTGATACTTGCATATTATTACATTTTTAAAAACTGAGGAACATGTCTCCAGTCGCCTCATTCTCAAGCAATGCTTAACAAGTCTGATCATCTCTGAATTGCGACGTCCAAGTATGTTGACTCATATTTCCTCTAGAATAATTATTTAAGCATCGTACCGTACCGATTATAATTGAACTATTATATGGACCATAATAGTTTCCAGAAAATACAGCCATACACATACATACATATCTAGCACTATTTATGTGTAGCATACATAATTGTCTCGGTCTTAAGCTACAATTAGTTAATGTTTATATTTCCGAGATGTAATATATTAAATTGAAATTTTCTTTTTGTGACCGACTACTATATCCTGTGTTTTAAAGACCCTTAATCTTCAATGGCATTCTTAAAAGCATTTCAAAATATATGTTAATATATTTAAGAAACCTAAATTTGTTATTCAATGGTTCTCTCACAACAACTTGTGAACTCCTACGTCTAACTGATCTTTAGCAACTATACGCACTTGAGAAACACAGATGGAACTAATGTTTTTAACTTGGGTTACCGTCTAAAACAATCAAAACACATGAAGCTCATTCAAACATTGATTAATTTTTTTGCCTTTAATCATCAGCAATGATAATAATAATTAATAAGAGTGTTAAAACAGTAAATAATCTGTTTTAATTTGTTTAAGAAGTATGACTATTATTTTAATAAAACACTATGGGCCAATTTGTCCCGGGATCGCTTGGCTGAGTTAAGTTATATTTCTGAGTGAAGACAGTTTGTAAAATTAATTAATGCTGTATATGTTTACATAAATCATCAGGTCTTCCACTTTATTCCCCCCCCCCCCCCCCCCCCCCGTTCAATAAGTATGGTGTGAACAAACTTGTTTAAACAAGAGGGCCTGAAAGGCCCAAAGTCGCTCACCTGAGATAAAAAGAATGACCTGTTCTTCAACAACAATGTGACTAAACTATTTTTATTCTTTCCAAATATTCATCATTTATACTTAAGCAATAATGCAAACAATACAAACAATTCATATAGAAATACAGTTCATAAACTTTCAAAAGTTAATCATAGTTAAAACAAGGTTTCAAAAACAATTATACACTTTCATGTCTAAATTTGGGCAACAGTTTGCGTTCAGTATGAGGCAAGTGCCTGTATAAAGCACTAGGATAAACAAACACCCGTTATCACTATAATTGAATTCACTCAATTCACTTCACTGAACAAATAATTAAGAACTCACTTTCATTGTATTATTCACTTAAGTCTAATGTTAGACACTTTCAGAAACCAAACAGTTTAAATCCATTAATTCGGCTTTGATTAATCACTTATAACTTGCGTTAATCACAACACACTAAGTCACTTTAATTAAAAGATTAGCTGAGATTTGTCATTTAATAAATTCACTATGTTCACTCATCACTTATTAAAAACACTTACTTGTTGTTGCATAAATTCACTAAGTACTGTTCTTTATTAAATCACTAACTCAATATTTTCACTTAGAGAAAAAAATACTAATTCACTTTGCCTTAGTAATCACTTAACTAATAGTTGCACTTAGTTAAAAGAACTAAACTAACTCCACTAACTTAACATTCCCGGTTAGTGAAACACAGTAAATCATTAATTCAAAATTTTCATTTAGAGAAAAATAAGACTAAGTCTCTTTTACTTGGTGAAATTGCAACTTAGAACATTAAACTCACCTCCATGATAAAACTAACAGTTGCTACATTAAACAGGTCTGGCAGATTAGTAATTCACTTACCCCAATATTTCAATTAGTGGACTAACTCTTTCAACTAAGAGCCAGGGGGTCTAGCATTAGTCTTTCACATGTATATTAAGATATTTTGGTTGATTAGTTCTTATGGGAGAGGTCAACAATGTGCCAGTCCCCTGATTCTGAAGTGTAGCAGACATAGTAACATAGGTAAACATCCAATCAAATGTGAGCACTGCTATTCTTAGCATCCAGGTAAAGATAAGCACTGATCAAAGATCATCACTGACTACTGATGTAAACTATCTGCACTTACAAAGAGTTTAAAGCATTTGTTTCATTTCTTAAGAATTATCATACACTGAAAATATACCTGATCTATCATTAATGAATTTATAAGTTATTAACTATCATCAATGAATTTTAAAGTTATTAAAAATTGTAATTTAAAGAATTATTATTGTAAGAATAAAAACAAAGAAAACAATTACAAGGCAGGCTTTACAATACATATAAAGAAAACTGCCCCCCCCCCCGCCGGCCATGTTTTTCCACCCATCATGACCATTTTTGAAAAATCGGAACATAAATGTGGCCTCTAGAGTGTTAACAAGGTTTTACTAAAGCCATGTACGGAAAAATGCCCCGCTCCCTGGCGGCCATGTGTTTCAACCAACCGACATCGTTTTCGAACTCGTCCAAGATACTATTGGGATGAATCTTCTGACGAAGTTTTATGAGGATCGGACAATAAATGTGGCCTCTAGGGTGTTAACAAAATTTTGCTATAGCCATATATAGCCAAATAAGGAAAAATGCCCCGCCCCTTGGCAGCCATGTTTTTCATGAAAAAGTAACTATTTTCGAACTCATCCAAGTGTAGCGCGAGCCGCCGACTTCCTGAGACCGCCACCGAGCGCTATGTGCGCGGCCTCACAATGCCGATGTTCCTTCCGAAACCCACGGAAGGCCAATTACAAAATAACAATGTAATTATAATTTTCCTTAGGCTACCTGCCTTCTGATTATGAACTTAAAATAATCGAGTCGCTACGAATATTTACAATGCGACCAAAGAGGGGACCGATGCCTTCAACTTCAATTAAGCCGCAACTCTTCACCAATCCCTCGGTGAAGCTACCGGCCTCCTTGAAGCAACTGGCTTCTGCCTCCGTGAAGGTACCCCAAGGCCTTAGGTGAAGCTTCCGTCACTGCCTTGTACGACGTCCGTAGATTCCAACCCTTTGAGGACCCTCCAACCAAGAAACAGGAACTCTGCAGCCCGGGCAGCACCGTTTAAAGCTTGCAGCCAACGTAAATACCCAACTGCTTCAGAATACTGTTCTTTTAGAGTAACGTCCCTTTTCTTCAGATGTTGATCCGCTCGCATACACCGGAGAACTCCCCCAACTTGCCTATTTGCAAGCCTTTATATACTGGCGAACAGAGAAAAACACGATCCGGAAACTACCGACGTTTCCGAATTCCCTCCGCACTCTACGGAAATTACCGATCAGCATTTCTCCTTCACTTACACAGAAACTAGCCGAATATATATGCAGGGGTTTACTTAAAGCATTCCTTAAATATCAAATACTCTTTAAATGCTTAATACATTATTTTTAGCTATACAATTAACTTACTTTATGAAGAACAAGTTACAATTTCATATTGTTTACCTGGCAAATTTAAAACTAAGGGAGGTAATTATAATGTAGCAGTAAAGAAACGCAAAGCATCTATATCGACCACGAATCCTTTCGTTATACAAGATATCATTGAAACCAATCTTCTGACCAAATTTCATGAAAATTTGACAATAAATGTGGCCTCTAGAGAGTGAACAAGGCAAATGTTGACGTCGCACAACGGACGACGGACAAAAGGCGATCATAAAAGCTCACCATGAGCATGTTGTGCTCAGGTGAGCTAAAAAAAACTATACGTAGCCAGTTTTCAAAAATATTGCACAAATATTACAGACGCTGCAACAGTACATACTTTATTCGGCCATAAACTGTAAAAAGTTTTTCCTCCGACAGAGAATTAACATTGTATAGGTTTGGAATATAAAGTGTGTGTTTTACCATTTGAAACCCATAAAGAGCGGGGCCATTTTTAATCCCAGAAACATGAGTTGAACAAACTTTGTACTGGACACATATACAATGTAACATACTTTATACTACTAAACTAAATATTTAATTTAAGATGCATGCTTTAAGTTAGTTTGCGAAGTAAGTCAGTATTTAAAATGTGAACCCTAGTGTGTAGTTGGGAATTTGTTTTTCTTAACTGCTATAAATATTTAGTCAAAATTTTGAAGACTGGGAAAAACGTATAATAGCATTTTCGTATCCAGTAAGGATAAAAATAAATTGACACAGAACGAGTTTCACTCTTTCCTGATATATTACGCCTGAATTGTCTTTTTTAAAGTTTGTTTTTACAAATTGGCTACATTTTCTTATATATAAATTATTTGTTTTCGTATAAATTAAGGGTTAGTATGCTAGCAGGTTCAAATACCCAATGTTCTTAAAAAGTTGACGACCCAATTACATTTCAAAGTCGGTATAGTTAAAAGCTTTATAACCCAGCTGCATTGTTTGTGTTTTTTTTTGTTTCAGATATTTTTAGATTAGTGGTGCCTAAACTAGCAAGGACGATGATGTTGTGCTCTACCTGTTAAATAAAGATGAATTGATGTGTAATTTTGTATTTTACTGTGAAACATAGCTTACAATTCAATGTACACAGATTAGCCTTAACCGGAGTAAGCATAAACGTCACAATGTAAACATAATCATGGCAAAGTGAAAGCGCTCATAACTCAGAAATATGCGGATCGCTACACATGAAAATTGTGATTTGCACATCTACAGTTAATGGAGATGACCTGAATTTATTTTAAGTGAATGATACGGGTGTAAACTTGGCATAAAAAAAGTGTATCGCTCATCTACACTCCATAGGCACTGTGATTACACATATTTGAAGCTTCAATTCAATAGCTTCAGAAATCCAACAGAAGTTTGCTCTGTAAAATAAGAACAGTTATGCTTCGGTCGTAAAAATGTACATGCTCAGAGCACATAACTGAGGATCATCGGGAATGAAAAATGTATTACATATTAAAAATCCAAGGTGATGCATATATACACTCACAGGTGATGTCCACACACTTATGAGCAGACTATCGGTAACCGACAAACCATCCAACTGACCGATATAATTCCGTCTAAAACGGCGTTTGCAGCGGATGGAGGTGGGGCAACAAAAACACCACATGCATGTATTTTTTAATACAAAATAACAAATAGAAATAGGATTGCACCACTTATTACACTAAGTAATGAATCGAAAGATATACGTGTCCTATTCTTGTAATATAAAGATTATACAAAATGACTAACAGTGTAGAAATAACAAGAAAAATCTCAAAGGAAAACACAATTAATTGACAGTTGTATACATGTATACAGAAAATTTCGTGTTGGATAAATATTATTAAGATTCATAGTTTCAATCCCAAACTCCCTCAATGAATGAATACACACAATTTATTTCAGAAATACGTTAACAGTAAACATTTCAGCATGCACATGTAAATACTATAGCTGAACAATATTTTATTGTATTGAAAGATGGATTTTCTCTAGATTTTATGTATTGAAATATGCTTTTCGTGTACGGAAATATATGGTTACATATTTGATTCTGCAGGATTTCATTATTACTCCCAAAGATAACACATTTTCACATATAATTGTTGCCTAAAGTAAGCTAATATAACTTACAATATAACATAAATACTGAGTTATTTGAACAAAGAATTTTAATGACGAACTATTACATATTATGTTTTATTTAACAATCTTGGTTATAACAATCTTAATATTGACAAAATGTAAACTAATGACATAAGCCATTTTTAGCTCATCTATTTTTTTTTTAAATTATGAGCTATTGTCATCACCTTGGCGTCGGCGTCTGCGTCGGCGTCGGCGTCCGGTTAAGTTTTGCGTTTAGGTCCAATTTTCTCAGAAAGTATCAATGCTATTGCATTCAAACTTGGTACACTTACTTACTATCATGAGGGGACTGGGCAGGCAAAGTTAGATAACTCTGGCGTGCATTTTGACTGAATTATGTGCCCTTTTTATACTTAGAAAATTGAAAATTTTGGTTAAGTTTTGCGTTTAGGTCCACTTTTTTCAGAAAGCATCAATGCTATTGAATTCAAACTTGGTACACTTACTTACTATCATGAGGGGACTGGACAGGCAAAGTTAGATAACTCTGGCGTGCATTTTGACAGAATTATGTGCCCTTTTTATACTTAGAAAATTGAAAATTTGGTTAAGTTTTGTGTTTAGGTCCATTTTATTCCTTAAGTATCAAAGCTATTGCTTTCATACTTGCAACACTTACTAACTATCATAAGGGGACTGTGCATGCAAAGTAATGTAACTCTGACTGGCATTTTGACAGAATTATGTGCCCTTTTTATACTTAGAAAATTGAAAATTTGGTTATGTTTTGTGTTTAGGTCCACTTTATTCCTACAGTATCAAAGCTATTGCTTTCATACTTGCAACACTTATTAACTATCGTAAGAGGACTGTGCAGGCAAAGTTATGTAACTCTGACTGGCATTTGGACGGAATTATGGGCCCTTTATACTTAGAAAATTGAAAGTTTGGTTAAGTTTTGTGTTTTGGTCCACTTTACCCCTAAAGTATCATAGATATTGCTTTCATACTTGGAATACTCGCAAACTATCATAAGGGTACAGTAAAAGGACAAGTTGCATAACTCTGGATGTCATTTTTACGGAATTATGGCCCTTTTTTGACTTAGTAACTTTGAATATATGGTTAAATTTTGTGTTTCGATCCACTTTACTTCTTAATTATCAAGGCTATTGCTTTCAAACTTCAAATACTTTCATGCTATCATGAGGTTACTGTACCTGGCAAGTTGAATTTTACCTTGACCTTTGAATGACCTTGACTCTCAAGGTCAAATTATTAAATTTTGCTAAAATTGCCATAACTTCTTTATTTATGATTAGATTTGATTGATACTTTGACAAAACTACTCTTACCTGACATACCACAATAGACTCCACCCAAACCATCGCCCTTGCCCCCCCCTTCCCCCCCCGAATCCCCCACCTATTTTTTTTAAGATCATCTCACAAATGGCCACCACACCCTCACACTATACCCCCCCCCACCCCACCCCCTCCCAATTATTTTTTTAAACGGTTAAAAAACAAAACTATTTATTTTGATTATTTTATGTTTGAAATACCGTCCAACCATCGCACCCAAGAATCCCCCCAACCCGCTCCCCCCCCACCCGAATCCCCTCCTAATTTTTTTTTTTAAGATCATCTCACAAATTACCACCACACCCTCACACTATACCCCCCCTCACCTCACCCCCCCCCCCATATTTTTTTTGAAACGGTTAAAAAACAAAAATATTTATTTTTATTATTTTATGTTTGAAATACCGTCCAACCATCGCACCCAAGAATCCCCAGCCCCCCCCCCCCCGCCCCCACCCCCCCACCCCCCACCCTCCCCCCCCCCGATTTGTTTTCCTTTTTTTCGCATTTTTTGGAAGATACTGTAATAAATGTCCACACCCCATCACAATGCACCCCTCTTCACTCCACCCCTCCCTCCTTTGTGATTGAAAATGAGAGTCCCTTCACCTTTAAAAAGAAAATAGATGAGCGGTCTGCATCCGCAAGGCGGTGCTCTTGTTTTTTATTTCAATAGATAGCAAATATATAGCAATATATTGTTATTTCCTTATAGAAGCAGCCCTGGTAGAGATAAACATATTGTGGCTTTACGAGTTCTAACATAAGTATTACTTTAATATCAATTCATTTATACATATAATATGACACAACTTAGATATTATACGTTTTTGTAACATAATCAATAAACGCTACAAAAACATGTTTTTCGCTGGATTTTATGTAAACCTGAAATATATTAAACATAATATTGTACTGTTAATGTGTTTAATTCTGAAAAATAGTGATAAATGTTAGAAATACTGGAACATAAAAAATCTCTGATATTTTAGCATTTTGGTACTGTGTTAATTTGATTGTACTTAGTTTTTTAAAGTGTAATATATATCGGAGGCATCTAAAAGAAAGCACCATATTCCAACAACATATAATACAATTTCTTGAAAAAATGGTCTCTAGACCAGGAAAAATATATCGTTCCATTAAATTTCTGTGTGAGTAATACCTGTATTGATTATCACATATTTCAAAGTGTTCAACATCAATATATTTTAAAGTTGTATCCCATGAAGACAAGTTTACAAAAAGAATAGGATTTCTGAAAAGACATCCCTTTGTGCTAAACATGGGAACGTTTACATCAAATATGCACTCTAATTTATACTATGAGGAAAAGAATAACATTATCACATTCGAACAACACTCTTATTTACTACTTTAAAAATAATTATTATAAATTACAAATTGCGCTTCATTAAACAAAATTATTTTAATAGCTTCTTTTTTATTAATCTGTCTAGCTTTCGGTCAGTTATAACTGCTATGGGATGATACAAACAAAAGTTAGATATCAAATGTATAACTTCTGGGTCTTATACATCAAATATTTTTACTGCATTATATTTTTTACTTTCAGGCAATATATATCCATATCACATTCAAGTAACTCTGTATCAGTTACAAGATTGTAAATATGTATAATCTACACTGCACTAAAAAAATATAATATCGCTCACTTCAAAGTCACTGCTAGTTAAGTTGGTATTAAACAACTATGTTCATGTTGTGACCAGTTTTTACCCAATTGTATAATATAAAAAAAGAAAGACATCAATGTCCAAATATATAACTTATGAGCCTTAAGGTTCATGTAGAGGCTTCATTTTGAAAAATGTGGGACCCCTAGCATTGAACTCAAATTTAACTAAACGAAAAGTGCCACATTGAAAATGTAAACATATATGCTTAAAACGATGTTTTTCCTTCAAACTGCTACCAATTTTGTACAGCAACGTCTCATACCATCGACAAAATCAATCAACATACAAAGCGATTTGAACACAAAAATATACATTATTTTCAAAAATCTGAATCATGTTTATTCAACGTATTTCGGCGGAAAATTATATAACTAGTGAATAATATCGACATTGATGAGGGCAAGTTACGCTTAAATAGTAAAAAAAAAGTTGACATATCTAGAAATATCAAAACTCGAGCACATGACATTTCATCACCAAAGAGGCAGCCATTTTTAAATTAATAAAATAGAAAGAAACATGCTAAAAACTCACTCATCGCCTGATTGACGTTCCAAGCGGTTGACGATGCCAAATGGATTGGATTGTAATCTTTCCGTTATATGTGCCAACTGCATGATCAGACCTCATAAACACTCAAAAAAATAACTTTGTAAGAAGCATTTCACCAATGTTTACAATTGTTGTCGAATCACATGTACTTGTATTATTGCGCATAAAATAGTACGCTTACAGACTGACAGGAAGATCGATACGAAACTACGTTCAATTCATCACGGTATACTATTTTATTGATAATATATAATAATACATCGCTTCAACAACCTAAAAGTAAAAATAATTCTTTTAAACGGAGTTTTTAATAACGAAAGTGAAAACAACGGAAGTTGGATGGATACTCTGTGAGATGCACTTCGGCTCCAAAAAAAAACAATACACATACACTTAAAAAGACGTGTGGGGGACAATTTTCAGCTGGAAAATATTTGAAATGGGGTAAGTGATTATATCTCTGCGTGGTCATTTATGTTATTTAGTGCGATCTCTTCCTGATTAATTTTAACAGTTGTTTTACTAGTTGCGACCCAACTGTCAAAATAATGATGTGTTTTCTCAGGTATGTGTATACACATACCCAGTTTTCTCACCACTTCACGTGATTTCGACCGATTTGTTTTGCACGTTTTTCTACGGAGCACAGCGAGTGCCACGCTTTCCAAATGGGTAGAAGGAATCGAAATATAAAATCAATCGGTATGCCAATTTCTATTTATTCCTTTACAATTTTATATGTCGTCTGTAATCTATTTCAATTTGAGATGGTTTAAAATTTTCAATTAGGTTGAGGGGTATATAGCAAAATTGTTAAGCCTTTGAAATAGAATGGTGACTGTTATTATCCACCATACCTGGATTTTTAAAAAGTAGTTACGTTTTCGTTATTTTTAGAACTTTGTTTAGAAAATTTATCCAAAAATGAAGTTAAAAAAACTCATTTGTTGTTTTCTGACAATAATTTTCTGTGAAATGTTGCTGACATGACCGTGTATATGTATATAGCTTTGTTTTGATTCAACTTAAGGTAGTGCATATCTTTCCTAACTTTAGATTGAGATTTTGTAAATTAGTGTAAAAATGTATTGGTTTTGAACCAAAATATGAATAAAGCACAAAAATATTGAATGTCAAAAATGTGTTTATGTTATTCTATCCGTATTTAGCTTTAAAATGATATATAGTTTGACCCTGTTGTACCACATTGAATGAAGAAAAACCAAAGCGAAGTTTTAATGAATTTTATCCCTCCCATGAACCTTAAAGTATGACAATTTATTTCAACATATACCAGATATTTTTGTAATGCAGGGGCATCATATTAGAATCTTAGAAGAGAACCTCTTTACAGAGTACATATAAAAAAGGGGCCAAAGGCACAACTTAAAAATATGCTTAACCAAATGCTTGAACAAACCCTGTGTATTGCACTTCTGAGCTCAAGCATGTGGTTAAAGCTAGAATTAATATGTATATATACATTTATGAAGCCATGGGACTGAGTGTTGGACTGAGTGTCGTACTTTATCATCCTGTCAATGCTGTATGACTGCAGTCAATCATTACTGAGCCAAGGGTGAACTTAGCCCCAAAGTGTCCTGCCCAGCCCTGCATGTCCTTCCCCTTGTGAAAGAAGCCAATGTACCGCACACCTACCGGGTATTCTTTGAAAACGTGCTCAGCCTAAAAACAACAACAATATATAACAATATTTCAATTTTGAAAAATTTATATGATAAAATATGTAATAGAAAAAACTAGGATTGTGTATAATTCCCCATACGGCAGCTTACTACTTTATACTAATATTTGTTGGCAAGTATACAACTCAGACCACTTGTTTATTTCAGCCTCATACCAATTGCAGTGGTCGTAGCTGTAGCATAAATAACAATAATTTATTGTAAGGCCACATTCCTCTTTTGTCTTAGAATTTTGCTCCTGTTGAAATAAATGCGCCAAAATACCAAGGAGCGAAAGTGTACATGCTGATTTATATAAAGTTTCATCACTCTATCAGCTTTACTTCAGAATTCAATTCAGCATTACATTAGTTTTAAAATGTCATAACAATGTAAATAAGACTTTCTCTATGGTGGCCATGTTTTAACAGTGGGCAATCATTTCCAAATTCACACAGGATATCATCGAGACAAATAATCTAAGCAAATTTCATGTTGTTTGGGTAAATAGTGTCTTTAAGTGTTTTTGTTTTTACCTTGACCTAGTGACCATGTTTGCAACCAAAGTTGATCCAGTTTCGAAATCAGTTGAGTTCACATTGGGAGAAATGTTCAAACAAAGATTGGATATAAATGTAAACGCTACAGTACTTTTGCTCACAATCTATAAAGATTTCAAAAAAGCCTGATGTGGAACAGCTCTAACCCCTGGTGACCTGGTTTACAATATAGCCGAATCAGTTTCTAACTCTGTTCAGATATCTTTAATGATAAATGTTTTGATTTAGTTTCATGATCATTGGCCACAAAATCCGCCAAAGCATGCTTATTCTAGAGCCATATAGGAAAACTGCCCCACTCCCTTCCTGCAATGTTTATTTCTAAATGGAACAGTTTATCACATCTATTGAGATATTTCTGAGAAGTATATTTGTATAGTTGTATCATTTGTATATTGTTCATGTAATTTTCTTAAGCCATATAGGGAAAACTGCTAAGACACCTGGCAGCAATAAATTACAAATGAATTAATAACTTTTAAACTCCCCAGTCGGAGACAAATGCCCGCCCAAACAGGACCTTGACACAGGATTTTTTACAACAAAGCTGACCATAAGAGTTAATCTTATCATATAAGTGTGACTTAGCCACTAAAATAGGTTTTAAGTTGACACAGAATTATGCACTTCTGTTTTATCAACCATATAGTAAATGGGTTGAGAATATTATAGTATTATAACTAGGAGTCATCTACTGTCCAAGACCAATGCACATGTGAAGTATCAAGCCAATCAGTCAAGTCGTTGATAAGTTATTGATTGGAAAAGATTTTCACATTTATTGTGACATTGACCTTGACTTTTGACCTAGTTTACCCAATTTCTACTGTCCAATGCCAATGCACATCGGAAGTATCAAGCCAATCTGTCCCTCCGTTCACAAGTTCTTGATCGGAAACAATGTTTTCTCTTAGTCTGACAATGACTTTGACAGAGTGACACCAATTTCAATAGGGGTCGTCTACTGTTTAAAGCCAATGCACATGGAAAGTATCAAGCAAAAGGATCAATACATTCACAAGTTATTGATCGGAAACAATTTTCACTCTTAGTGTGACAGTGACCTTGACCTTTGACCTAGTGGCCCCAATTGGTCAATCCGTTTACACTTTATTGATCGGAAACGAACTGGTCTACCGACAGACCGACCTACCGACTGATATCCAGCAAAACAATATACCCCCTCTTCTTTGAAGGGGGGCATGCATGTAATAATATTACGACAAATGTCTCAACTACATTTAATTTTTTTTTTTACAAATATTTGTTGCTCACAAACCTTATAAAAAGCCAAACTATGACAATGGCCATTTAATGTTAAATGTTCACAAGCTTTTCCTAAAGTCATTTAACTTGATAAGGACAATAGACCCGTCCCAGGATTTTGTCAATGTATAAGCTTATTGTATTGCATATTTGGTAAAATATATAATGAAGGTTAGATAAATGTAAAATTGTATCAGATAAAAGTGCATCAAACCTCTCTTTTTTAAAGCCCATTAATCAACAGCAATACATTAGCAACAAAGAACAGGCGGTTTGTAACAAACAACAGGCCCGGAGTTACTGCAGCTTACTTTGAACCAGTCTCCACCTGCTGAAAGAATTTATGTGGTAACATATAAGCAGTTTTCTGGTATTGTCTGCTTCCAAAACCACTCCTTCTTATTGTCTTTAAGCAAGGCTACTTTCAGGACATATTTGGCTGCGCAGTCAACCCTTGCTGCATACCTAGAAATAGGAAAAACAACTATGGTATATTACCAGTAAATATAAAGCATATGAGGTTACCAAATTGCATGTGAAAAATGGTTAAAGGTTAATTCATAGGATCAATTAAATGTAGAACAAGAAACAAATGTGGATACAGTCTCCTATACTAATTTTTTTAATAGACATTATGAGTTAGCAAACATTCCCTATGTCCTTGACTGTCCAGGATTTTCCGAGAATTTAATGACCCTCACGCAATCCTAGAATTAGATATAATATCTCTGTGAATACAAAGTCTCTTATGCACAGCGCAATTTCAATTATAAATCAAGGGCAGTTAATAAAATCATCCACTTACACTAATATCTCACACCAGTAGCTCCAATTAAAACCATCATTAAAATAGTAAACAAATCTGTCAATCATGTTATGCTGATACTTTAACAACAGTGACAGCGCCTATAATTATCTCCGGCCTCTAAAATCTGCATTCTGTTGCCCATAGCAACAGTGATTGTCAGGCCAAATAAGGACCAGGAGATGTCGCTTTGAATATGAGTAGAACTATTATCACGTATGTGTTGAAAAACCCTTCATACATCTTAATTTCCTCGCCAAACCAAGAGAAGGTGATAACACATTAATAATTAATTTTCTCTAAAAATGTACAGTTTGTGAAAGAGTACCGGTAACAGTTTACCAATGTCAGCCAAAACAATTATGTTTAATTGTCAAAGAATGATATTGAAATTGCAAGCACTGCATGCTAGTATAGTAACATACCGGTACTAGCTACATATGATGCATTGATGTTTAACAGAAATGATCTCAGTAGTTCTACACCTTTTCAGTATAATAAAACTGAAACAAGATGGCCATAATTATCCTAGAGCGCTCACCTAAGTATAGGTATCACAATGGTTGACAACTTGACCTGGTGAACTTTTACCACATATGATCCATATTCAAACAAGGCATTTATATTCTAAACTCTACCCATATTCTATAAAATTGAGAAATTTTAGAGTGGTTTTTTGTTTTTTTTTATGATTTTACCCGGTGACCTAGTTTTTGGATGCACAGGATCCAGTTTTGAACTTAGCCTAGATATTGTTTAGATAAAAAATTTGTTAACAAAATGTAGTCATAAAAAAGAGGCTTCTTAAATGGTGACAAGGTTTTCATAAGTTTTGAGCAGGTGACTTAGTCTTTGTCCATGTTCCCCAGATTCAACCTTGGTCTAGATATTTTAAAGATAAACATTCTGAACAAGCTTCATAAACAAGAGGGCCTGAAAGGCCCAAAGTCGCTCACCTGAGATAACAAGATATCATTGGGACAAATCTTCTGACCAAGTTTCATGAAGATCGGAAAATAAATGTGGCCTCTAGAGTGTAAACAAGGTTTTACTATAGCAATATAAGGAAAAATGCCCCGCCCACTGGCAGCCATGTTTTTCAACCAAACGGCATCATTTTCAAACTCGTCTAAGATATTATCGGGATGAATCTTCTGACCAAGTGTTATGAAGATCGGACAGTAAATGTGGCCTCTAGCGTGTTAACAAGATGTTACTATATTCATATAAGGAAAAATGCCCCGCCCCCTGGCGGCCATGTTTTTTAAGCAAACATAACCATTTTCGAACTCATTCAAGATATCAATAAGACAACTCTTCTGACCATATTTCATGAAGATTGGAAATAAATGTGGCCCAAAGAGTTTTACAAAAGCCATCTTTAGCCTTATAAGGAAAAATGCCCCGCCCCCTGGTGGCCATGTTTTTAAAGAAACCAAAACCATTTTCGAACTCATACAAGATATCATTGGGACAAATCTTCTGACCAAGTTTCATGAAGATCGGAAAATAAATATCTGGCCTCTAGAGTGTTAACAAGGTCTTACTATAGCCATATAAGGAAACATGTTCGGCCCCCTGGCGGCCATGTTTTTTTACCAAAGGGCATCATTGTAAACTCGTCTAAGATATTATTGGGATGAATCTTCTGACCAGGTTTCATGAAGATTGGACAATAAATGTGGCCTCTAGAGTGTTAACAAGATTTTACTATAGCCAAATATAGCCATATAAGAAAAAATGTCCCGCCTCTTGGCAGCTATGTTTTTCAAGCAAAGGTTACCATTTTCAAATACATCCAAGATATCATTAGGACAAATCTTCTGACCAAGTTTCATGAAGATCCAAAAATAAATGTGGCCTCTAGAGTGTAAACAAGGTTTTACTATAAACATATAAGGAAAAATGCCCCGCCCCCTTGCGGCCATGTTTTTCTACCAACCGGCATCATTTTCAAACTCTTCCAAGATATTATTGGGATGAATCTTCTGACCAAGTTTCATGAAGATTGGACAATAAATGTGGCCTCTAGACTGTTAACAAGATTTTACTATAGCCATAATAGCCATATAAGGAAAAATGCCCCGCCCCTTGGAGGCCATGTTTTTCAAGCAAAGGTTTCCATTTTTTATCTCATCCAAGATATCATTGGGACATATCCTCCGACCATATTTCATGAAGATTGGACAATAAATGAGGCCTCTAGAATGTTAACAAGGCTTTACAAAAGCCATATAAGGAAAAATGCCCCGCCCCCCTGGCGGCCATGTTTTCCAACCAACCAGCATCATTTTTGTACTCGTCCAAGATATTATTAGGATGAATCTTCTGACCAAGTTTTATGAAGATCAGACAATAAATGTCGCCTCAAGAGTGTTAACAAGATTTTACTATAGCCATATATAGCCACGAAAAATGCCCCGCCCCTTGGCAGCCATGTATTTCAAGCAAATGTACCCATTTTCAAACTTATCCAAGATATTATTGAGACCAACCTTCTGATTTAATTTCATGAAGATTGGACAATAAATATGGCCTCTAGAGAGTTAACGAGGCAAATGTTGACGCCGCACAACGCACAACGGACGACGGACAAAAGGCGATCAAAAAGCTCATCATGAGCACGTTGTGCTCAGGTGAGCTAAAATGAGTAAAAAAAATGTTGCTTCTATAGTTATAGGTTTTTCTAAGATTTGGACCCAGTTTGGAAATTAGCCTAGATATTGTCAAGAAAAACATGCATACCCAAGTTCATCAAAATTGAGTCATAAACATGGCTTCTATAGTGAAAACAAGATATTTTTTTAAAGATTTCACCTGATCACCTAACAAGTTAATTTAATATTGAGTCAAACATGTAGATTCTAGAGTGGTAACAAGGCTTTTTTAAGATTTGACCTGGTGAACTAGTTAAAGGATGCCTATGACCTAGATTTAAACTTAAACAAGATATTGTCGAGATATAAATTCCTACAAAGTTTCAACATGATTAAGCCATTAATGTGGTTTCAAGGATGAGCAAAAGATTTAACCTGGTGATCCAGTATTTTCAGGAGATATAGTTTCATCAAGATTGGGTGAAAATGTTGCCTCTAGATTCGTAGCAAGCTAAAAGTAAGCTACTCATGACCCACAACGCTGGACACAGACTACCGCACTAGCTCAAACTGAGCAGTTTGTTCTAATGCAAGCAACACAAAAAACATGGCAATTCCATAAAAATAACAAAAGGTTTTCTAAATAATACTTATTAATGTACTTATTAAAAATCAATGCAATCCTAGCTTAGGTCTGTGTAAAATGTACCTATACATGTACACACAATTATAACAATGTCAATGCAACACCTCCATCAGGATTCACGTTATTGCATAAAAACATTTTTTCCTACTTTAAGTAATCTGTGACCTTGACCCAACTGTTTTATGTTGAAAGGTCAGTAGATCAAGCTTACCACTCCGATACTCGAATGCTGGGCCTCACAACGTCAAGGACATGTTCACTGCAGCCTACTTCAAGTAAATCTATAATCTGGTATTTATGACAAGACCTATATGAGGTAGCCCAGCATCCAACTGGACCATCTGAAATACAAATGGGCCTTCTGGGAAACAGGGTTCAATGCATGTGCGTAAAGAGTTGTCTCAGATTAGCCTGTGAAGTTTGCACAGGCTTCTCATGTAGGAAACTTTTTTTAAACACAGAGAGGCTCAAATGCATAATTTGAATTATTTGTATGAACTTGTTTTCTTGTGTGTTCTGATTTAATCTACTGGTATATCAAAATCGAATAGTAATTTAGCAGTTGTTAATACATGTACAACACAGCTATTGGGATTACCTATATAAAGTATATAAAAATCCAACTAGGAATAACCTAAAGAAACTAAATATTTTATTGAATGTTAACCATGACAGTTGATGGACAAAGTCTCAGGCCTTTTGCGGCAGATAAAAAGATTAACCTAATTTGTGGTGTTTTTTTTTCTTTTTACACATAATTGGTTTCTTGACCTCTCTTGGACAAGTATTGGTCATGTATGGTATACATATGGTGGTTTTGGCCCAATAATAATCTTTAGGTCTTCAAAAAATGAAGGCACCGAGAAATTAACGGAACACATTCAAAATACAGACATCCTCACATTGATGTGTGGCGTAAAATGTGACTGACATACAGAGTTCATTTATGGTACAAAAACTGGTGCTAATGTCTGGCCTGAAAATGGTTTTTAATATTATGCTTTGAAAGTGGAACTTTTTTTGCATTTAATTTTTTCTTAAAACCAAATACATAGTAAACATGTACTGGTTGCTAAGAAAAAGGCAAATGCTTTAGAGCTACGTCAAAGTTCACAAACAGTTTGCAAAATTGAAACAAAATAATAAAATAGAAAAGAATTTATGATTTCACAAGCTTTTGGTTTTTATTCTTTATTGTGAGAATATATTTTTTTAATTTAATTTATCCAAAAGACCATATGAATTTTACCAAAATTACCACATGTTTCAGAAGCTTTTTCTTCAATTTTCAAAGTTTATAAAGTTCTTGACACCATTGACAAGAAATATGTTTTGAAATAGAAGCATACCATGAATGTCCTTAATTTCTTACAATAACAAGAAAATTCGTCGAATTGATATCCCCCACCAATTTCAAAATTGTGACAGACGGACAGACTGACCGACAACGCCAATTCTACATCCCTCCGCCTTAAGAGGGGGGGAGTAATTAGTATTAATGTACAAGAAATTAAGAATGGTTGGTGAACATGGGTCCAACATGTGTGTATCATTAGTATTTGGGAAAATAAAAACTTAAAACATTTTAGTATGGTAGAATCCTTACCAAATAAGGCATATTTAATCAAAATGTGTGATTTTGACCTTTGTGTGTGAATTTGACCATCACCCTAGCAACCTGGATCTTATATTAGACAATCGGCTAGATAATGGATAACAATTGTGGACAGTTATTACAGAATCCCTTGATGCATAGTAAAGGAATGACAAAATAATGAATAATTCATCAAATTTGTGACCTTTGACCTCAATGTGTGACCTTGACCTAAGCCCCTAGGATAATGGGTGTTGAATGTGAAGCTCCCCCAGATGATTGAGAACAACTATGGCAAGTTTCATGGCTCTGGCTCATTTGTTAATGGAGATAAAGCTCTAAGCTTAACTTAAAAAGCAATTGCCAAGATACAAAGGGCCATAACCTCGTTATTAACAGATGGTGTACAATGCCATTTGGCGTGCATCATCCTGATATCCATATATATACTCATACAAAGTTTCAATGAAATCCGCCAAAGCACTTCCAAGATATGGCTCCGGACACAAGAGTGCCGGACGGACGGTCGGACGGAAAGACGGACGGACGAATAACGCCAAAACAATATCCCTTCGCCTAAGGCGGGGGATAACAAAGTATGCGTATGAATTTGCAAAATTTTAAATCCCATAAACACTCAAAGTCAACAAATATTTCGTACAATTTTTCGAAAAATAAAGTTAACACATACACAATCAATATTCCATACAGCAATAGCTAGAATTTAAAAGCTACATGTGTTCTGGTAACATATATTTAACACGATTAAAAATGCTTGTACATTTTGTATTTATTTTGTGTGCCACAATATATTTCATGAGAATTTCCGGCTACGATATCCGAACATTAACGAGTGAACACGAGATTGGCTTCGGCCAGCTTCCGATGCACGATGTAGTTCTCATAACTACATCGTTCATCAGACGCTGCCCGAAGCCAGTCTCGCTTTAGCTCGTAAATGTTTGGATATTGTTGCGCGAAATTAAAATGGAATATATTGTCACACAGAAATAAAAACAAGCATTTTGTATCTCATTAAATCTATGTTACCATACCACATCTAACGTTGAAATTTTGGCTTAACTATAAGGAACACTGATTTTTATGGGTTAATTTTATTTTGCCAAATATTTTGCGAAATTTCGTTGATTTTGAGTATTAATTTTACTTTAAATTGAAAATAAAATCAAACCTGTGTGAGTTAATTGGGACAGTGGATGAAGGCCTATAGGGGATTTTTCTACCTGCCAACCATCTCCCCCTGACTTTGTCACCTTCCAGTGCTTCATATCTGAAAAATAGACTGCATTATTTGTTTCTTGCTCAGGGACCTAATGGCAAAGTTTTTAAACCCTTTCCCACTTATAAGCTAAGTGAAAATGGCTATGTGTAAACAGCATAAAACCAGAACAGCCTGCGAGTAACTCGCAGTCTCTTCAGGTTTTTTGCTGTTTGCTGCTAATCAGTATCGAAGGTTTTGAGATGAAGCCTAAAAAACTTGAATGCATTAAGAAAGGTCTTTAACTAAATTTAACTTTGTTAGAGACTAAAAATGCGTAAAAATACGTATCTAAGAGGTAAAGGGTTAAGAAACAGCAAACGTAAATCTTAAATTGATAAACGCTATTGAAGCCTTATACTGTTCATGCATACTAGAAATATGTTTTCAGAATATTCTGTTAATGTCTGAACAGTGCTTGGATGCTCAGTATTTTACATTTTGGTTTCATTTTGTGAGTGTATACCAAATGTTATGTAATGAAAAGGTAGCCATGACATAGTGGTTATTATGTCCACAATAAAATTTGCGTAAGTGTTCACATAATTCCTTTTCTGACACTGATGACATAACATCAGATGTTTGGACACTGTCAAATCCAGTGCATATCTTACTGTGGACAAAAAGACAAAGATTCATAATTCAGCCAAAACTGTTTGCAATTAAATTCCTTTCTTTACGTATCGTATACACATTCAAGTGATTAAACTGTGTAAGTATGAGTAAGATTAACCCAGAAGTTTATGTGTTGTAAAAAAATAAAATGGGAACTATATATTCTAATGCAGAAAAAAATAGACAGAGGGTCATAATTCTGCTCAACTTGTTGCAGCCATAATTCCTTTCTTTCAGATCAACTAAACATTAAGGTCATTCAACTGTGAAATGTTGAGTGATATCAACCAATAATTAAAGAGGAGTTAAAAACACAAGCTTCAGGATATACCTACATGTGCATACAGTTGGACATAATATAGGAATATTAATACATAATACAGGGCAGCAGATAAGGATCATTTTATCGTTTTTTCGATTTGTATAGGACATAAAACGAATTGAAATAAAAAATATGTTGTACATAACACGATTATGAAAATGGAAAAACGAATTGCAATTGATTCTTAGTCGTATAAGTTGTATCGTTTTGCTTCGTATCGCATAACGATTTGAATAAGTATATTGTGAGCTTCAGTGCTGCCATAATATTTGTAGTAAGTTTATATAGACACATGTTTGGCCGGCTGCAAAGCGAGGACAGGCTAGGAAACTTCCGTTATTGGCATGCGCGCCCAGTATTATAAAACAGTATGAACTAAGGCTGGATCATGTAATATTTAAAAGAACACAATAGTCAAGCACAATAATAGTACCAAACACAAGGATGCAGAGGAGAAAATATGTAAGTTTTTATCAAAATGTCAAATAATAATTGACAAATAGTTTTGAAGGAAAAAAACTACTTGTTACAAAAAAATCTTGTAGTAAAAACTAATTGACATGAAATCTTATCTGTTGCCCTGATAATATGCATGGGCGCATAATAATTTGAAACAATGAAAATCTATATTGCAGATCTATAACTTTTTATTGTCTCATGCATTTCTGACCAAACGAATTAACACTGACCCACACTAATTAGACTAGGGAAACACAGAAAAATCCCCCAAATTACCTTGTGATGCATCACAATTCTTCATCAAGTTCCTCTCGTACGGTCTCTTTATATACAGCCTTCGGAAATCTTCCTCTTCACCCAATGAATGTAATAAATTCTTTGAAAACTTGAAGTCACGTACACATTTCTGCAGCCAAAAACCCCTCATGTCAAGAAGTGCTGCAAATCTCTTACAGACCTTGAAACATGATTTCAAGTCATTGAGAGGCAGTCGACGAAAAACTTCGAGTATAATGTCATCTGGAATTTCGTCAAATGCAGAATTTGCACCATCAACATGGTCTGAAGACATATCACTAAAATAAATTCGTAATTTAGCCTGGACTCCTCCCATTCTGACCTTAAGAGTGTGAATGGATTGGGTGCTTTTCTGTCGTATTGTAAAATACCTGCAATGTTAAAAGAAACTAATAGCAATAAGAAAGTCACACAAAGAAACATTTAAAAAAATGTTTCACTCTTTTTTACTTACTTTCCTTAATTAATTAACCCAATGTGATGTATTTTTTAAAATATTAAGGGAACATTCTAGCTATAAAAGTCTCTGGTTGATAATATTGAGCTACATTTTATATGGGAAATATTGTAACACAAGCCATGGTAAACATTAAAAATCAAAATGGGAATGTATCATTCTTAACAAATATTGAATTAACCAAATTATGGTTCCAACTTTTTAAGCACCAAATAGGCATGTTAACAATAAGTATTTAATGGGCATGAACAAATTAAATTGTGAGTCATGAATCCATTAATTTGCAATTATTTTCCCCTCATCATTAGTGTGATATATTCTAAGAGGTATGTTCTTTTAAAATGATTTGATCAAGTAATACTGCATTTTATTCATCTATAAAAAATAGCAAATAAAAACAAGTTTGGTATGTCTGTATTTACAACACAAACACATGAAAGTGACAACAAAAGAGGGGCATATTTTAAAAGGGTGCAGCATAAAAATGGAAGGTGTGAAGAAGTCTGACCTTGACCTTTTAGGAATGCAGACAAGTTTTACACACAATCTCATTAAAGATTGAATTTTTGACAAGTGAATTCAAATCCATCAATATATGGCAAAGTTATGTCAGAGACAGGAATTTTCATGTTGTTTTTTGGCCAAATTTGACATTTGACCTCTACATGCAACCTTGAACTTTGGATGTGGGACTTTTGTTTTACACAACATGTCGTCTTATAATGCTTTACTTTTTTGCCAGGTTATTTCAAAAGCCCTCAATAAAAGGCAAAGTTATGGCTGAGACAGAACTAATCAAGCTGTATTATATACAATTCGACCTTAAACCGCTAAGCTTTAGCTTGACCTTCAATGTAGGGAGACAGATGCTACACACGACACATTATCTCATGATGGTAGAAAGAGGATTTTTCACATTAAGAAAATAATTAATCAAGATAATGAAGCGAACGAGCCCAAGAATTGAACCTTGCGGAATCACAAACAACACCCTCTGCCAGTTGTATTTCTATTCATCAATAACTACTCGTTGCTGTCGCTTAATCTGTCCGTTCGTTCTTCCGTTCCTTCATTCGTCCGTTCGTTCCTTCGTTCTATCGTTTGTACGTCCGTGCGGACGTTTGTTCGTCCGTCCGTTCGTTCGTCCCTTCGTCCGTCCGTTCCTTCGTTCGTTCGTTCGTCCGTCCGTCCGTGGGTCCGTACGTGCGTCCGTCCGTTCATTCCTTCGTTCTGCCTTTTGTTCGTCCGTCCGTTCGTTCGTCCCTTTCTCCGTCCGTTTCTTCGTTTGTTCGTCCGTCGGTCCGTAGGTGCGTCCTTTCGTTCGTTCCTACGTCCGTTCGTTTATTCCTTCGTCCGTCCATTCTTTCGTGCGTCCGTTCATTCGTTCGTCCGTCCGTTCGTCCCTTCTTTCGACCGTTCGTCCTTTCTACCGTTCGTTCGTCCCTTCTACCGTTTGTCCGTCCGTTCGTTCGTTCGTCCGTCAATTCGTCCGTGCGTTCGTTCGTCCGTCCATTCCTTCGTTCGTTCATTCTTTAGTCCTTTCCTTCGTGCGTACGTTTGTTCCTTCGTGCGTCCATTCGTTCGTTCGTTTGCCCGTATGTCCGTTCGTTCCTTCTTTCGTTCATTCGTCCATTCGTGCGTCCCTTCTTCCGTCCGTCCGTCCGTTCGTTCGTCCATCCGTCAATTCGTCCGTCCTTTCGACCGTCACTCCATGAAAAATATCTTAAACACTATTTAAATTTGATTGTTATAGTATGCCAAGAGTAAGAATAAGTGCACTAGCTTAATTTAGATGCGGGGTTGCACCCCTTAGAATAGAAACAGGCAGATACGAGGGAGTACCCGAACATGAACGGACTTGCTTTCACTGCCTCATATATATATATATAGAAAATGAAGAAATGTGTTAATGCACTGCAATTTGTATGACAGAATTCGCCAAGATATATTTGTTAACGTTATTAATATTGAACCTGATTTCTTATCGTTAGAAACTTCAGAATAATTTTGTCAGTTAATGTCTAATGAGTCCTTTGTTAAATACACTGCCAAAGCATGCAATGACATTTTAATACATCGTAAACACTGTTTATATGTATGATACTTTTACACGTGTATCTATATGTACCTTTTAAAATGTTTTAATGATATTCATATCACGATAAATCTGTCCATAGTCGCATGTAACTCATATTTAGTGGTTTTGTACATTTTATTGTATGTATTTTAACTAAACTACCTTTTATTATATTTTATTAAATGACACATGTTTTAATCATATATACAATTGTATGTGCAGAAATGAGACTATAATAAACTGTCTGTCTGTCTACAGTTTCGTACTACGGCACGTTTAAAAAAAGTAATTAAAAGTATTTGAGATCGCAATACTTGTTTGCATCCGTATTGAATTAATATGATGATGCATTATTGTATTTCATTTATTTTTTTCTCAAAAATATGTTTTTATTGATTTGCATGTCTATGTGTTTTATGTGAAAAAATTGCTTCCTGTCACCTACCACCCGATTTTACAGCGTTACATCAAATAGCTAGCTGTGTTGGAGTCTTTCTGTTAATCGATCAATTTTATTTTTGTCAGTCTTGTGCACAATAACACAAAGTCAACCATTCATAATTAATAATAATTAACACCTACACAAACCTAGCCCGATCACACAGTTTCTCAAGTACATGTAAAATTGACATATACAGTTTGTAACGCGCTTATTATCTTCTACCTTCCACAATTAATTAGCGCCGTCTTTAATAATGAAGGGCTCTATTTAAAAACGGATTACTGAGAACTTAAAGAGTGAAAGCCGAAGAATTTAAAGCATGCGATAATATCACCTGTTTATTATAAAATTAATGTACTTTGTTGTGCCTGTTTAAACTGGTTTTCGTAAACATGTTGTTTATACTCAATTCATTGTTTATATGAACACACAACCAATACTTATTAATATTTTAAATACTTGTTTCACACATGTGTGAAAGTTTAATGATAGTTTATTAGTATATTACAGTCTCATCAGCATATATACAATCACGACATACAAAAAAACATAAGAATAATAATAAAATGCTGCCACTCGGAAGTATCGAGTTATAAGATACTAGAATATTATATCAACACAAGAATCATCATACACTTAAAGTGATATGAAGGGAGCTAAACCCTGAATTCAAATTACAGAAACTGTAACATGAACTACAGAGTTACCTCTCTTCGAAATACCGTAAAGTTATATAGTCTCCACTAAAGTCTGGAAATCAGTTTAAGGGGCCTTTTACAGATTTTGGCATGTTTTGAAGTTTGTCATTAAATGCTTTATATTGATAAATGTAAACATTGGATCTAAAAAGCTCCAGTTAAAGATCAAGAATAAAATTTGAAGAAAGGGGAAAAAAGTAGCCCGCAGCAGGGCTCGAACCAGTGACCCCCGGAGTCCTGGATTAAAAACCAATAAGACCGCTCGGCCATCCTGCCAAGTATCTATAAGAGACGTATTTTATACTTCATATAAGCAATATTCGTAGTTTCACAAAATTAAACGACAACAACAGAACTCTCCAAATTATTCAATCGTTTCGCGTTGCAACGATTTATAATTTTCAGGTTTTTAAATCGTCAAAAGATGCATATAATGGCTATATTAGACCATAGTAAATGTTCAGTATTACTGTTTCCTCACAAATATCATAACTAAAACGAAAATTGCGAATCTAAAACAACTTTTTTCAATTTTGTCAATTTACCAAAAACGTGAAAAGATCCCTTTAAAACAGATTTGTTCAAACTTGGAGTTATGAGACTAAATCACATTTAGCACAGTACAGTTAAAGACTATATTACATAATAAAGGTTTGATTGCCCCCACTGACCTCACCTTAAAATTTGCCATAAGAAATTAACCATAACATACTGAAAGCGAAAATAAAGCACTATTGCGAATAGTAAAAACATGTCTTACAAAATCATATATCGCCTTAAGTCCCTCAACACATTTCTTCAAGAATAAAGGGCGACAGTCATCAGGACCACATGCTTTCGAAGCTTTTAAGGAGCTCAAATGTTTGAGCAACTAATCCTGTGAAATAATAATGTCTGAACAAAAATTTGTTGGTCCTATTTTTGGAAAAGTGGGTAATTTAGAATTATCTTCCTGCGTAATAATGAGGTTTCATTTCTCAGAATAAGGGACTTATATAACATTCAAACTACTTTATTGTTAGATGGAAGAATTATTTAGTTTTCCTGTTTGTGATATATATGTCGAATACTATTACTTTTCAAACGTAAAATAAACATTTCCAAAAAAGTTACTGTCACGGATAGTTCGGCGACCAAACATCACATTCAAGGTAACCTAGCTCCTGAAGACTCCATCTAAACTAATCAAGCGTTTGGGTAGCCACGATCAAATGTAGGGAATTAACAATGCAATTGCACAATTTTCGTTGCTGCGAGCCATCTTTTGAAGAGAGAAACAGTTTTAAAGAGAAAGAAACACCAAATGATACATCTATTGAACAGGTTTCTGAACAGAACTTTTTTATGTTGTTGTATTTACTTTTTTCATGTAATTTCGCGATCTTGAACAAATTGGTTACACACAACCAAGAATCGGGGGCTACTTTCGCACGGGCGTGTAGAAAAATCGAAATCTCCTTATAGTTTACTTATATACTTCAAGTCTGTACTATTTTCAAATAATGAAAACATAATTTACAGGCAAAAGCTTATTTAACAGCTGCTAAAGATGACAAGGGCAGGGGTCTGCCACAATAAGATAACTTCACCTTGTTCAAAGAGCTTGGAGAAATATATGCGCCCTACTTTTCAAGTCAATTCATTAACAAAAAATACTTGGAAATCAACTTCCAGCAAATGTAATTTATTGCTTCAGACCAGTTTAAAATCAAATTAATCTAATTCAGTAAAATATCTTATATTTTTCACACATCATCAAGCTAATGCATAAATGCCCTATCAATAAGGTCGCGGTGGTGTAGTGGATGAGGTGTCCGCCTAGCGATCGGGAGTTCGTGGGTTCGCTCCCTACTCGGGGAGCGTTCTAATTATCTCCTCCACTGGTTCTTCCCACGAAACGAACTCGATAATGTCCGCTCTAAAGGGCGCATGGCAGTGTAGATAGATAGATAGAATAGCATTTTTCAGATAAATTGGTATTGATTGATGACTTTTGAAATGACCATGTTTGGATCGTGTTACACGCTCACGGGTCTATCTCTTAAGAAATTGGCCCCAGTTCGCCATTCACATTGAAGACCTTTTAGGTCAGACGGACACCATAGATAAATTCAAATAACAGCTTTGCAGATTTTTTATGCACAGGTCTATTTATACATATTGCAGTTTTGAGGCTCAACAAATCAATCAAAAGGCACCACTGTTGCTTTAGCCGAAAAATTACCTTAATATAAGACAATCAATTAAGATTATGTTTCTACTACTTTCATGTACGATTGTTCAATTTGTCAGGTCCTGTATAGTTAACAGAACTAGCATAACGACGCACATTAAGATCCGATACGAGTACTAGTAGATCGAGTCAAGGATGGTATGCAATTCTTTTTAACACAAGCAAATGATTCAATGATAGAAGCATGCAGCAAATTGGACAAATACTGTTGAATGGGCAGCAAATTGGACAAATACTGTGGAATGGGCTACTATATAAAAGAAACTCTCAGTTCGTCGTAATATTCAAAAATAGTCTCAAAAGTTTATTATTCAAATACATGGAGTCATACTTTAAGTTATAATTATCTGATGGACTTGCTGACGAACTTCGAACTCGTTTGAGATTACTGTTTAATTTTTTTTTAATATCCATATTTTCATATAGGCTTATTTTTTATTTGCCTTTTATCTTTATGTTTTTATTTGTGTTGATAATAAATACTATGCATTCCTTCCAAAGTAGCCACATACATGTATACGTTTTATTTACTGAAGTTTATCGAACCATCCGCGATACAATTTTTTTTTTTTAATTTCGGCGAGTTCGATTTTTTTAACCTTAATGTCTTATATTTAACGTTTTTATTGTCGTACATCAAACGTATTTAAATGTTTTAACCATTGTCATAAAAAAAACTAACCAGTATAGGTCGGCTTGAATGTTGTTGTTGTTTTTTTGTAAACTTTTGTGTACGATTCCTAATTTAATAGGAATATTCAATGACATACGGAACTCATCAAAATCAAGTTTATGTTTTATTTAAATAATTAAAAGTTCGTTAAGCGAACGTGATCGAATGTAGATGAAGCAAATAATCGCAAAACACAATATTTATTTTAGTGAATAAAAAATAAATGATCTGAAACTAAATTTTGACACCAAATTAAAATGTTTAGGGTCGGCACAAAACAGGTTCGACTGGGCTACCATAACATATTATTAGTATGAGTCTATAATAAAATGTTTCAAAGCAATAATTCGGTAATTATGCATTATCATTCCTCAAATGTCCATATCAAAGAGAATGTGCATAAATATTGATAAACTGGTGATGACAAAAAATGTTGCAGATTATGCTTATATTAATCATGACATCATATTTTATCATCGAGAAATCTTGTCTGCCGTTAAATTGTAAGTTGATACAAGTATATTGCATATTATTACATTTATAAAAACTGAGGAACATGTCTCCAGTCGCCTCATTCTCAAGCAATGCTTAACAAGTCTGATCATCTCTGAATTGCGACGTCCAAGTATGTTGACTCACATTTACTCTAGAATAATTATTTAAGCATCGTGCCGTACCGATTATAATTGAACTATTATATGGACCATAATAGTTTCCAGAAAATACAGCCTGCAGATGGATTTCGTGATAACAACCGTAGCAGCAGGGATTGAAGTCTCTCAAACAATGATAGGCCGGAGAGAAATTCCCAGAGTGATCGACAGGGGAGAAATCCCAACAATGACAGACGGGGTTTGAATTACTCTAACGACAGGAGGGGAGGGAATAGTGATAATGATGGGCAGGAGAACAGCAGATATAGTGACAGGCGGGGTGGGAATAATGGCCGCGATATGCAGGAAAAAAGTGATCGTGTTGTGCATGAAAACAACAGATATAGTGACAGGCTGGTCGGGAATAATGACTCTTCTCAGAATAGGGGAGGATGGCAGAGGGGTGGAACAGGACGTGGAAGAAGCCGTGGTCGTGGGCACTATAGAGGTCAAAACAGAAACAATCATTAGTTATAAGCCGGGTTTTGGAATGTCCGTGGATGGAATAACGTCTCTAATACTGACAATTTTAACTTACGCTATTCATGTATTATTAAGGAAGATTTTGACATTTTAGGTTAAGCAGAAACGCACCTGTGCAACAATGATGTTTTAAATGTTGATGGTTTTATTTGGTATGGTTTAAATAGAAAACAATGTTCATAAAAATGCCAGAAAAGGCTCTGGTGGAGTAGGGTTTTTAATTAAAAAGGATTGATTAGATTTTTATAATGTATCTGTTTTAGATGATAGTCATGAGGGGATTTTATGGATTAAATTACAACATAAATATTCAGAGTATGCAATAATACCGTGCGTTTGTTATTTACCACCTGAAAACTCATCTCGTCCCTTTGATGTAAATTCTTTTTATGATCAATTGCTGACTGGAGTGTATAAGAACCAAAATATGGGCAAAATATATATATGCGGGGATTTCAATAGTCGATGCGGGGAACTGGATGATTTTATTTCAGGTGAGGATGATATTCCACAGCGTAATATTGTTGATTATGCCACAAACAAATATGGAGAGCTATTTGTAAATTTTTTAATTAATACAAATATGTGTATGCTAAATGGCCGTAGTAATGGGGAGAATAATTATACATCAGTTTCTGTAAATGGAGCATCTGTAGTGGATTATTGTATTACTTCTCATGAGCATCTGTGTATTTTCAAAGACTTTAAAGTCACCCTCACATCAGATCTGATCATAGCACTTGATAGTATTGTAAACATTACTCCTGTTGGCATTCCAGACCACTCGCTGCTGTCTTGGAATATTGTTACTAACTTAGAGTACGAAGGTAGCCGTGGTGCTAATATTGTTTCTAGTCATGTTAAATTTGATCTGGAGAATGTACCAAATGATTTTTTAAATGATCGGTGTGTTTTAGAAGATGTAAATATTTAAATAAATAGATTGGAAAGTAACGAGGTAAATATCAATAACATTGATAATGTTTACCAAGATTGGTGTGATATTGTTAGAAATAATATGTATAAGAGTGTTCCTCATAAAATTATTGTAAATAATATGTCTAGCATGTTTAGGAAACATAGACAAGGCAACCTTTGGTGGAGTGTTTTACTTACAGATCTGTGGTCTAAATTATGTACTGCTGAAAATAAATGGTTAAGTTGTACTGTTCGTAGTCTTAAACATATTTTTAAAGCTGATTATGTTAAGTTACGCAAGCACTTTGACCGTGAGGTACAAAAAGCGAAGCGTACATATTGGTTTAATTTACAGAATAAATTGTTGGAGGACTATAAAAGTGATAAAAATAACATTTGGAAGTCTATCGGAAAAATTGGTGTAAATAACTCAAAGAAAAAAGCTGATCCCAGAGCAAGTTGTTTTGGACAATTGAACAGTCTCTTCATCAATTTCAGATGTATTGAATAAATGGAAGCATGATTTTAGCTCACTCTTTAATAATAGAAATGTACAGGACTTATCTGATGTTGATAGCGATAATACTACTCTTGGTAATGAAATAATACCCATTTTAATAATGATATAAGTATTGCAGAAGTTAAGAAAGCAATATGGAAAGCTAAATGTGGGAAAGCTTATGGGGTGGATGAGATACCCTCTGAAGTACTTTTTAATGATACATCCATTTATTATTTACATGTGATGTTCAATGTATGTTTTGATAATGGAATTGTACCATCAGTTTGGAGTAAATGTATCATCAATCCTATCCCCAAGTCTCCTACGCTAGATCCTAGAGACCCGGTGTCATATCGAGAAATTGCCCTTGCGTCTGCAATCTACAAGGTCTATTGTAGGATACTTGATGATAGGTTGAGCACCTATATTAAAAGAAATAGTATTCTAGTAGATGAACAGAATGGCTTCAGGAAAAAACGTAGTACTGTTGATCACTTACCTTCTCTAACAAGTATTATAGAAACCCGTAAACAGCATAAATTAGCAACATTTGCTGTTTGTATTGACTTTAGAAAGGCGTATTATTCAATAGATAAAACAAAACTTTGGAATAGATTTCTTAGTAATGGTGTGTCAGGAAAAATGCTACAGGCAATCAAACCTATATATAATTATGTTTCTTCCTGTGTTAGAGTTAAATCGCATAAAACGGATTGGTTTGAAGTAAAATGTGGTTTAAGACAGGGGTATCGTTAGAAAATTTAAATCGTTAGATATTGGTGTTAAAATTGATGATGAGATTGTATGTGTTTTATTATATGCTGATGATATTGTACTTCTGGTCGATAATGAGCAAAACCTTCAAACACTATTAAATGTACTAAGTGAATGGTGTAATAGAAATAGCATGGATATTAATGTAGGAAAAAGCAATATTGTTCACTTTCGTACAAGATCTATGCCGAGATCTAATGTTGTGTTCACATGTGGTGACCAAGTGATAGAATATGTAAATCAGTATAAATATCTGGGCTTAGTTTTGAATGAGTTTTTGATCTTGATGGTACTGCTAAGATGGTAGCTCAGTGTGCTAGTAGAGCTTTAGGTTTACTTATTGCCAAAGTTAAAACAATTGGTGGTGTACCATTCGATGTCTTCACGAAGCTTTACGACTCCGCTGTTTGGCCAGTCATTGCTTACGGGGCGGCTATATGGGGGCCTAAATCCTTTTCATGTGTAACAGCTGTCCAGAACAGGGCAATGCGGTTTTATCTAGGAGTGAATAAATACACCCCAAACCTTGTTGTTTCTGGAGAAATGGGTTGGACTCCAGTCCATATCCGCCAATGGAAAGTGGTGGTAAATTACTGGGCCCGTCTTTCCACTACCAATTCCTCTAGATTAAACAAGCGCACAGCACTCTGGGCTAGCACAAAATCAGAAAGATGTAAAAATTGTTTTTTCTTTGTGCGAAAGCATCTATCTCATTGCAATCTTAGACATTATTACGATGTTTCTATTTCCAAAGGTGTTATTGTTAAGGACATGGAACAGTTTATGTTAAATGAGTATAAAGTAGATTGGCTACATAGAATTAACTCTAGTAATGGTGTATCAGGTAGAGGTGGTAAAAAGCTTAGAAGCTACTGTATATTTAAGCAGAACTTTGGTGTTGAGATATATTGCAAATTAATAATCCCTAAGAGTCATAGACCGGCCCTGTGTAAATTTAGGTGTGGCGTTGCTCCGATTCGCCTTGAGACAGGAAGGTATGAAGGTCTGCCTGCTGACAGACGATTCTGTCCATTTTGTAGAGATAATACAATTGAAAATGAATGTCATGTATTATTAGAATGTAGCATGCATAATGATATCAGATATAATCTTGTTGAAAAAGCTGTTGATTCTACTCCAAATTTTATGAACATGTCGAATAGCGATAAGATGAAATCCCCCTTTATCAATGAAGGATTAACAAGAATCTTAGCCAAAACCTGCTTTTTAATTTTACAAAGAAGACAGTTTTACATGTGTTAATAAGAAGTAGTGTTGCATGTTTTATGTAAATAGCAGCGATAGTATATTTATTATCTTTGATATATAATGTACGTGTGTATAGTAAGAAATTTTAGTCATAAGTTGATAGTGTATTGAGCGTCTTTGTGTATAGAATCTATTCTATAGGATTAAAGGTGATACATTTTGTGTAACGCTCAACTATAGATCTTTATGTTTTAATGAAATTAGTTGTTTATTATAAAAATGTCTCCTATTATTTTATCATCTAAAATAACTGTTTTATTAAAATACAGAAGGCCACTGTTAACCAGTCCACTAATGACCTGATCCTATCTGGTAGTCACTCTTTTACTTCATTTTTCACTTTGCGCATTAGTGCCCTGTTTTACAATCACCAGTGTTTTATCAACTTCAATATTTTATTACAGGTGTTTAACAAAAGGTTAACAGGGGTAATCTGGTTTTAATGATGTATGTAAATGAAACATGTACCTGTAAAAAAGGCAATAGTTTTAATCGTAATATCACACATTTAAAATGTCTATTACAAATCTATAAGATTTGCCATGCATGTTTGTATATTGTGTTATTTTATGTATTTTATTGTACATGTCATGGATTAGACAATAAACTTTGAAACTCTCTATGCATACATACATATCTAGCACTATTTATTTGTAGCATACATAATTGTCTCGGTCTTAAGCTACAATTAGTTAATGTTTATATTTCCGAGATGTAATATATTGAATTGAAATTTTCTTTATGTGACTGACTACTATGTCCTTGTGTTTTAAAGACCCTTAATCTTCAATGGCATTCTTAAAAGCATTTCAAAATATATGTTTATATATTTAAGTAACCTAAATTTGTTATCCAATTGTTCTCTCACAACAACTTGTGAACTCCTACGTCTAACTGATCTTTAGCAACTAAACGCACTTGAGAAACACAGATGGAACTCATGTTTTTTTAACTTGGGTTACCATCTAAAACAATCAAAGCACATGAAGATCATTCAATCATTGATTAAAAAATTTGCCTTTAATAAGGCCCGGTCAGACCGACTAACGAATATGTAACGGAGAAAAACCGGACAAATATGCAGAGTTTGGTTATTCGGTGATAAAATTTACCTGCTCTGCCGCTCCCCTTACAGAAATCTAAGGCCTCTGGCTACCTATAGCGGTTACCTAGCTGCAACCTAGCGGCTACTCAGCCGCTACCTGTAGCGGCTGAGTAGCGGCTATTTAGTATTTCGTATGTTAGTTTTCCGGCTACTTAGTAGCGGCTATGTAACGGCTACCTTTTGTGGCTACTTTTCCGCTACCTGTTCTGGCTACGTAGCGACTACCTTTTTCTGGCTACCTAGTAGCGGCTACGTAGCGGCTACCTTTTCTGGCTACTTTCCTGCTACCTAGTAGCGGCTACATTACAGTTTTTTCAAATTAAACACATTTTTAATTCCAAATTTAAGGCAAAAATGGTATAACACAGCCTTATCAATAGAAATAAGTGTTCCAGCAAATGCTTAAATTCAAACATCAAAACAAGGGCTGTTTGTAAAACATGCATGCCCCCATATGGGTGTCAGTTGTAGTGGCAGCCATTGTGTGAATGCGTTATAGTAACTGTGACCTTGACCTTTTACCTAGTGACCTGAAAATCAATAGGGGTCATCTGCCAGTGATGATCAATGTACCTATGAAGTTTCATGATCCTAGGCCTAATAATTCTTCAGTTATCATCAGGAAACCATTTTACTGTTTCGAGTCACTGTGGCTTAGACCTTTGACCAAGTGACCTGAAAATCAATAGGGATCATCTGCCAGTCATGATCAATGTTCCTATGAAGTTTCATGATCCTAGGCGTTAGCATTCTTGAGATATCATCCGGAAACCATTTTACTGCTTAGTGTCACTGTGACCTTGACCTTTGACCTTGTGACCTGAAAATCAATAAGGGTCATTTACCAGTCATGATCAATGTACCAATGAAGTTTCATGATCCTAGGCGTAAGCACTCTTAAGTTATCACACGGAAACCATTTTACTATAATATTTCGAGTCAGTGACCTTGGCCTTTGACCTAGTGACCTGAAAATCAATGGGGGTCATCTGCCAGTCATGATCAATGTACCTATGAAGTTTCATGATCAATACACAATTGATTATTCTGCCACTAGAATGGTTTTAAACTGATTTAAAAGCACTTAAAAGTATGTATTTCTGATGTGTCCAAATCAGAAAAAATTAAAACTGCGATCCTGAATGAAACGTCTGAAGTGGTTGAATCCTAGTCTAATGTTTGCTAGCACTATAACAATGTCAACAGCTGTTTCACGAACACGACCCGCTCCTTTACACCGACTCTCTGCAGACTCGACTTGTCAACGAACCCGTTGGGCGCCATTTGTAACTCTACGTGTTTTTCCAAACAACGACGACAGTTCAGGTTTTAACGGGGGTTCTTTAATGTTGAGCAACATCAGTATGATCAACTCCAAAACAATCTGTGTGATGGATAGCCTTTACAGGTATCTGAAATAAACAAAATTAATATGCTAATGCATAATATAAATCACATAAACTCTGAAATAAGAGAATACATATTAATCACATTTACAATACTAAATGCACAATAGTTTCAATTGACATTCTAGTGGCAAACGTTTATAATTTCCCTTACGAAGCATCAAAAAGTAATACAAACATATAAAACAAGGTAAGACATACACAATGGCATTGCATGAACATTGTTCACATACAATACATTAGCTAAAGAAACTTCAGCGTACAGTTTATATAGTATTGACATACCTGTACGCTGAAGCCATCCCCGTATCGAAAGTCAACTAGAGTCGTTACATATTGATGTCACGTTATGAATCAAAGAAAACTAATTTTCTTGGATACATTTCTACATATATTGGTGAATGAATATAAATTACTGCACCGGGGACTATTTTAAGGTTCAAATGTTTCGAATGCATCTTACAATAGATTAAAATAACTCTCATTAGTTACTTTTTTTGCTGAAATTGTAAACATTACTTTCGTTTTCTGAAATCTATTATTTGTGATTAACAACTTATGTCTGGTGGATTATAAGACTGATTTCAGTGTGAATCAGGTACTTTAAAATATTATTTACTTAAGAGTTTATATTTACACTACAATTTATTTACAAAACAAGCCAGAATAATCTAAAATACCGGGAAATGTCATTCTGAATTTGAAAATACTTGAGCACATGGTATGTTACTAAAAATAGAAATAATGTCATTTGACCGTGAAATCTCGGGTGATTCGCATTTCAAGAAAGTCTGTCACATCGCTGTTTTTCTCGATATGTATCAAGAGGAATTGTGTGAAAGAATACATCAGTTAAAAAAATCAAAAATTGAAAAATGTCAATCTTTCCGATCAAGTGCATGGTTGATTAGGGCCAATAACTGCATTTAAAAGCTGTTTTGGACCGGTCTTTGTTAACTGTCAACTTTTCGGGAATTTCTGGTTGACTTTCCTAATGGGGTTGGTCCATAACTATAAAGTCGCGCCAGTCAAAAATCATAAAAAGCGACATTTAAAGTTATGGTAGTCAGAACTAACAATACATAATACATTACCGATTTAGGGAATCGAACATCTCTTCCTTCAATCCTCTCACTTACACATCTACATGTGCGGCTGCTGTAAATTAATTACATGCAAACATTAGTTAGAGCCATTTAGTTCAACTGGTTTAAAAATAAAGATAAGAAGTAAGAACCATTGAGCCGCTAATTCTGCAGTCGCGAAAACATGTTATCCAAATTAGAAACGTGTGAAATCATTCCAGAAATACAAAACAATGTGAATGCAGTTCACTACAAACATCAATAGACAAAGAACTACAATGCATACCTTATAATCAACGCATCTTATTTCAAACCATGCAGCACCACGGCCTCCAATGTCAGCCCAGACGAACTTAATTGTAGTCAGAATCCACTAGAGCCATCAATAGCACCAAGAGTATTGGGGAAATTCCAGCTGTCCCTGAAGCCGTCCGCTATTCGAGTCAAATCGGCAGCTGTTGTTGGCGACGGCATCACCTCGTCAGCATACTCATATATGCTCTACAAACCTGTGGTGTAAAAGATAACAGTATGATAAACTAGCGTGGATTACAAGTGTATGACACAGTAGATAATCCATGACTTAGCGAGTGGATGCTTAGGTCAATATACTACTTGATAAACGGTGCTTATAATTGCGTGCATTTCCAGATATTCAAACAAGACAGTACTAATGGTAATGAACATTTTAGGAGGTTAGTGTTGTAATGATGATAGAAGTAGACATTAAAATATATGAATATATTAAAATGACTAACAGAAGCCTTTTTAAATTAATTTTAACACTTTAGTAAATTAAGCGGTACTTACTTCTGGCACGAGAAGAGAAATAGTGTTGTGTGGTACCTTCCAGCCAAATCGCAGGGAAATAACATTGTACAGGTTTGGAATATAATGTGTATTTTTACCATTTGAAACCCATAAAGAGCGGGGCCATTTTTAATCCCAGAAACATGAGTTGAACAAACTTTGTACAGGACTGATATACAATGTAACATACTTTATACTACTAAACTAAATATTTAATTTAAGATGCATGTTTAAAGTTTTTCTAAGTAAGTCAGTATTTAAAATGTGAGCCCTAGTGTGTAGTTGGGAATTTGTTTTTCTTAACTACCATAACGATTTAGTCAAAATTTTCAAAGTTTGTTTTTACAAATTGGCTACATTTTTTTATGTATAAATTATTTGTTTTCATATAAATTAAGGGTAAGTATGATAGCAGATTCAAATACCCAAAGTTCTTAAACAGTTGACGACCCAAATACATTTCAAAGTTGGTTTAGTTTAAAGCCTTATACCTCAGCTGCATTGTTTGTGGCGTTATTGTGTCAGATAGAGGTTTAGATTAGTCGTGCCTAAACTGGCAAGGACGATGATGTTGTGCTCTACCTGTTAAATAAAGATGAATTGCTATGTAATTTTGTATTTTACTGTGAAACATAGCTTACAATTCAATGTACACAGATTAGCCTTGACCAGAGTTAGCATAAACATCACAATGTAAACATAATCATGGCAAAGTGAAAGCGCTCATAACTCAGAAATATGCGGATCGCTACACATGAAAATTGTGATTTTCACATCTACCGTTTATGGAGATTACCTACATTTATGTTAAGTGAATGATACGGGTGTATACTTGGCATGAAAAAAGTGTATCGCTCATCTACACTCCATAGGCACTGTGATTACACATATTTCAAGCTTCAATTCAATACTTTCAGAAATTCGACAGAAGTTTGCTCTGTAAAATAAGAACAGTTATGCTTCGGTCGTAAAAATGGATATGCTGAGAGCACATAACTGAGCATCATCGGGAATGAAAAGTGTATTACATATCAACAATCCATGGTGATGCATATATACACTCCCAGGTGATGTCCAAACACTTATAAGCAGACTATCGGTAACCGACAAACTATCCAACTGACCGATATAATTCCGTCTAAAACGGCGTTTGCAGCGGATGGGGGTGGGGCAACAAAAACACCACATACAGGTAGTTTTTAATACAAAATAACAAATAGAAATATGATTGCACAACTTGTAACACTAAGTAATGAATCGAAAGATATACATGTCCTATTCTTGTAATATAAAGATTATACAAAATGACCAACAGTGTAGAAATAACAAGACAAATCTCAAAGGAAAACACAATGAATTGACAGTTGTATACATGTATACAGAAAATTTCGTGTTGGATAAATATTATTAGGATTCATAGTTTCAATCCCAAACTCTCTCAATGAATGAATACGCACACATTATTTCAGAGTTAACGTTAACTGTGAACATATCAGCATGAACATGTAAATACTCTAGCTGAACAATATTTTATGGTATTGAAAGATGGATTTTCTATAGATCTAATGTAGTGCATTATGCTTTTCAGGTACGGAAATATATGGTTACATATTTGATACTGAAGGATTTTATTATTACTCCCAAAGATAACCCATTTTCACATATAAGTGTTGCCTAAAGTAGGCTAATATAACTTACAATATAACATAAATACTGAGTTATTTGAACAAAGAATTTTAATTTCGAACTATTACATATTATGTTTTATTTAACAATCTTGGTTTTAATAATCTTGGCATTGACACAATGTAAACTGATTACAAACACCATTTTATTTATTTCAATAGAAAGCAATATTTGTTTTCCAACTTTCAATGCATAGCACAATATATTGTTATTTCCTTATTGAAACAGCCTTGGTAGATATAAACATATTGAAGCTTTACGAGTTCTAACATAAGTACAACTTAAATATCCATCCTGTAATACATATAATATGACCCAACTAAGATATTTCAAGTTTTTGTAATATCATTATTAAACTGTAATAAAAAATGTATGTCGCTGGAGTTTATTTAAACCTGAAATATTTTTAACAAAATATTGTACTGATTATGTGTTTAATTCTGAAAAATAGTGCTTACTGTTAGAAATACTGAAAAATATTTTTTTTAAATCACTAATATTTCAGCATTTTGGTACTGTGTTAATTTGATTGTACTTATTTTTTTTAATTGTCATACATAGAGGAGGCATCTTAAAGAAAGCACCATATGCCAATAACAAGAAATACTATTTCATGAACAAGAGGGCCTGAAAGGCCCAAAGTCGCTCACCTGAGACAACACGATATTATTGGGGCAAATCTTCTGACCAAGTTTCATGAAGGTCGGAAAATAAATGTGGCCTCTATAGTGTAAACAAGGTTTTACTATAGCCATATAAGGAAAAATGCCCCGCCCTTGCAGCCATGTTTTTCAACCAACCGGCATCATTTTAACTCTTCCAAGATATTATCGGGATGAATCTTCTGACCTAGTTTCATGAAGATCAGACAGTAAATGTGGCCTCTAGAGTGTTAACAAGATTTTAATAAAGCCATATAAGGAAAAATGCCCCGTCCCTTGAAAGCCATGTTTTTCAAGCAAACATAATTATTTTCAAACTCATCCAAAATAGCATTGAGACAAATCTTCTGACCAAATTTCATGAAGATTGGATAATAAATGTGGCCTCTAGAGTGTTAAAAAGGTTTTAGTAAAGCCATATATAGCCATATTAGGAAAAATGCCCCGCCCCTGGTGGCCATGTATTTAAAGCAGCCAAAATAATTTTTCGAACTCATCCAAGATATCATTGGGACAAATCTTCTGACCAAGTTTCATGATGATCGGAAAATAAATGTGACCTATGGAGTGCTAACAAAGTTTTACTATAGCCAAATAAGGAAAAATGCCCCGCCCCCAAGGTGGCCATGTTTTTCAACCAACCGACATCATTTTTGAACTTGTCCAAGATATTATTGGGATGAATCTTCTGACCAAGTTTCATGAAGATCGGACTTTAAATGTGGCCTCTAGAGTGTAAACAAGATTTTACATTAGCCATATAAAGCCATGTAAGGAAAAATGCCCCGCCCCTTGGCAGCCATGTTTTTCAAGCAAACATAACCATTTTCGAACTCATGCATGATATCAAATCTTCTGACCACATTTCATGAAGATTGGACAATAAATATGGCCTCTAGAGTGTAAACAAGGTTTAACTATAGCAATATCAGGAAAAATGCCCCGCCCCCTGGCGGCCATGTTTTTAGACCAAAGTGCATCATTTCTGAACTCATCCAATAAATTATTGGGATGAATCTTCTGACCAAGTTTCATGAGGATTGGACAATTAATGTGGCCTCTAGAGTGTTAACAAGATTTTACTATAGCCATATAAGGAAAAATGCCCCGCCCCTTGGCAGCCATGTTTTTCAAGCAAACGTAACCATTTTCTAACTCATCCATGATATCGATAAGACAAATCTTCTGACCATATTTCATGAAGATTGGACAATAAATGTTGCCTCTAGAGTGTTAACAAGGTTTAACTATTGCCATATAAGGAAAAATGCCCCGCCCCCTAGCGGCCATGTTTTTCAACCAAAGTGCATCATTTTTAAACTCGTCCAAGATATTGTTGGGATGAATCTTCTGACCAAGTTTCATGAAGATTGGACAATAAATGTGGCCTCTAGAGTGTTAACAAGATTTTACTATAGCCATATATAGCCATATAAGGAAAAATGCCCCGCCCCTTGGTAGCCATGTTTTTCAAGCAAAGGTTACCATTTCTACACTCATCCAAGATATCAATGGGACAAATCTTCTGACCAAGTTTCATGAAAATCGGAAAATAAATGTGGCCTCTAGAGTGTTAACAAGGTTTTACTATAGCCATATTAGGAAAAATGCCCTGCCCCCTGGCGGCCATGTTTTTCAACCAACAGGCATCATTTTCGAACTCGTCCAAGATATTATTGGGGTGAATCTTCTGACCAAGTTTCATGAAGATCAGACAATAAATGTAGCCTCTAGAGTGTTAACAAGATTTTACTATAGCCATATATAGCCATATTAGGAAAAATGCCCCCCCACTTGGCAGCCATGTTTTTCAAGCAAACGTTACCATTTTCGAACTCATCCAAGAGATAATTGAGACCAATCTTCTGACCAAATTTCATGAAGATTGGACAATATATGTGGCGAGTTAACAAGGCAAATGTTGATGGCGCATCACGCAAGACGGACAAAAAGCGATCACAAAAGCTCACCATGAGCACATTGTGCTCAGGTGAGCTAAAAAGGGTCTCTAGACCAGACAAAATTTAACGTTCCATAAAATATGTGAGTGTTATGACTGTATTAATCATCACATATTTCAAGGTGTTCAACATCAATATATTTTACAGTTTTATCCCATGGATACAAGTTTACATGACGAAGAGGATTTCAGAAAAGACATCATTTTGTGCTTAACAATGGGAAAGTTTACATCACATATTCACAGTCACTCTATTTTATACTATGAGGAAAAGTATAACATTAACACATTTGAGAAACACTCTTTAATTTACTAAATAACAAATACTTATATTACATATTGCGCTATATTTAACAAAATTATATATTTTATAGCATTTAAAAAAAACCTGATTCTAGCTTGTGGCCAGTTTTAACTGCTATGGGATAATATAAACAAAAGTTAGATACCAAATATATCATGTGTGGGTCTTATACACCAAATATTCATACTGAAATCTATGTTATACTATCAGGTGATATTATAACCATATCACATTTAAGCACCTCTGTATCAGTTACTAGACTGAAAATATCTATAATAAACACTGCACTATATTTTATAATATCGCTCACCTCAAAGTTGTTTAGTTTTTATTTAACATCTATGTACATATTGTGACAGTTGTTCACTTAATTGTTTTTCATGAAAACAGTGAGACACCAAAGTCCAAATATATATCTTATGAGCCATATAGTATGAAAAAAAAACATTTACCAGACATTTTTGCAATACAGAGACATCATTTAATAATCTTAGTAGAGGACCTCTTTAAAGAGTTACATAATATCAAAAACAAAGGGGCTAAATGCACAACTGGAAAAAAAGGCTCAAACACATGTTTGAACAAACCCTGTGTATTGCACTGCTGAGCTCAAATATGTCTTAATAAGTAAGTTTAAAGCTAGAATTAATATGTATATATACATTTATGAAGACGTGTGAGTGTTGGACTGAGTATCACGTTCTTTCATTCTGTAAATGCTGTATGACTGAAGTCAATGACAACTGAGCCAAGGGTGAACTTGGCCCCAAAGTGTCCTTTCCAGAACTGCATGTCCTTCCCCTTGTGAAAGAAGCCAATGTACCGCACACCTGCTGGGTAGTCTTTAAACACGTGCTCAGCCTAAAAAAAACAACAATAGGAAAATTGATGATACAATATGTAATAGAAAGGACAGAGATTGTGTAGAATTCCCCATACGTCAGCTTACTACTTTCTACTAATATTTTTGGCACATATAAAACTGGGACCACTCGTTCATATTAATCTCATACCAATTGCAGTGGTCGAAGATGCCTATATAAACACAAAGGACAATAACAATAATTTATTGTGAAGCCACATTCCTCTTTTGTCTCAGAATTTCCCTCGTGTTGAAATTAATGCTACAAAATACCAAAGAGGAAAAGTGTACATGCTTATTTATATAAATGTAAAGTTTCATCACACTATCACCTTTACTTCAGGATTCAGCATAACATAAGTTAAACAAGAGCGACGCCTTGCGGGTGCAGACCGCTCATCTATTTTCTTTTTAAAGGTGAAGGGACTCTCATTTTCAATCACAAAGGAGGGAGGGGTGGAGTGAAGAGGGGTGTATAGTGTGGGGGTGTGGACATTTATTACATTATCTTCCAAAAATGCGAAAAAAATGAAAAAAAATAAAAATTCGGGGGGAGGGGTGGGGGTGGGGGGGTGGGGTGGGGATTCTTGGGTGCGATGGTTGGACGGTATTTCAAACATAAAATAATAAAAATAAATATTTGTGTTTTTTAACCGTTTAAAAAAAAACAACAATTGGGGGGTTAGATGGGGGGGGGGGTATAGTGTGAGGGTGTGGTGGTAATTTGTGAGATGATCTTAAAAAAAAAAAAAAAAAAAAAAACAAGGGCTGTTTGTAAAACATGCATGCCCCCCATATGGGCTCTAAGTTGTAGTGACAGCCATTTTGTAAATATGTTTTTTGTCACTGTGACCTTGACCTTTGACCTAGTGACCTGAAAATCAATAGGGGTCATCTGCGAGTCATGATCAATGTACCTATGAAGTTTCATGATCCTAGCCATAAGCTTTCCTGAGTTATCATCAGGAAACCATTTTACTATTTCGGGTCACTGTGACCTTGACCTTTGACCTTGTGACCTGAAAATCAATAGCGGTCATCTGCCAGTCATGATCAATGTACCTATCAAGTTTCATGATCCTAGGCATAAGCTTTCTTGAGTTATCATCCGGAAACCATTTTACTATTTTGGGTCACCGTGACCTTGACCTTTGACCTAGTGACCTGAAAATCAATAGGGGTCATCTGCTAGTCATGATCAATCTACCTATCAAGTTTCATGATCCTAGGCATAAGGGTTCTTGAATTATCATCCGGAAACCATTTTACTATTTCGGGTCACCGTGACCTTGACCTTTGACCTAGTGACCTGAAAATCAATAGGGGTCATCTGCTAGTCATGATCAATCTACCTATGAAGTTTCATGATCCTAGGCATAAGCATTCTTGAATTATCATCCGGAAACCATTTTACTATTTCGGGTCACAGTGACCTTGACCTTTGACCTAGTGACCTCAAAATCAATAGGGGTCATCTGTGAGTCATGATCAATGTACCTATGAAGTTTCATGATCCTAGGCCTAAGCGTTCTTGAGTTATCGTCTGACAACCACCTGGTGGACGGACCGACCGACAGACAGACCGACATGAGCAAAGCAATATACCCCCTCTTCTTCGAAGGGGGTCATAAAAAAAATTTAGGGGGGGGGATTCGGGTGGGGGGAGGGGGGTGGGGTGGATTCTTGGGTGCGATGGTTGGACGGTATTTCAAACATAAAATAATAAAAATAAATAGTTGTGTTTTTTTACCGTTTAAAAAAAAAAAATTGGGGGGGGTGGGGAAGGAGTATAGTGTGAGGGTGTGGTGGTCATTTGTGAGATGATCTTTAAAAAAAAAACAAAAAAAAATAGGGGGGGGATTCGGGGGGGGGGGGGGGGGAGGGGGGGCACGGGGGATGGTTTGGGTGGAGTCTATTGTGGTATGTCAGGCAAGAGTAGTTTTGTCAAAGTATCAATCAAATCTAATCATAAATAAAGAAGTTATGGCAATTTTAGCAAAATTTAATAATTTGACCTTGAGAGTCAAGGTCATTCAAAGGTCAAGGTAAAATTCAACTTGCCAGGTACAGTAACCTCATGATAGCATGAAAGTATTTGAAGTTTGAAAGCAATAGCCTTGATACTTAAGGAGTAAAGTGGATCGAAACACAAAATTTAACCATATATTCAAAGTTACTAAGTCAAAAATGGGCCATAATTCTGTAAAAATGACATCCAGAGTTATGCAACTTGTCCTTTTACTGTACCCTTATGATAGTTTGCGAGTATTCCAAGTATGAAAGCAATATCTATGATACTTTAGGGGTAAAGTGGACCAAAACACAAAACTTAACCAAATTTTCAATTTTCTAAGTATAAAGGGCCCATAATTCCTTCCAAATGCCAGTCAGAGTTACATAACTTTGCCTGCACAGTCCCCTTATGATAGTTAATAATTGTTGCAAGTATGAAAGCAATAGCTTTGATACTGTAGGAATAAAGTGGACCTAAACACAAAACTTAACCAAATTTTCAATTTTCTAAGTATAAAAAGGGCACATAATTCTGTCAAAATGCCAGTCAGAGTTACATTACTTTGCATGCACAGTCCCCTTATGATAGTTAGTAAGTGTTGCAAGTATGAAAGCAATAGCTTTGATACTTAAGGAATAAAATTGACCTAAACACAAAACTTAACCAAAATTTTCAATTTTCTAAGTATAAAAAGGGCACATAATTATGTCAAGATGCACGCCAGAGTTATCTAACTTTGCCTGCCCAGTCCCCTAATGATAGTAAGTAAGTGTACCAAGTTTGAATGCAATAGCATTGATACTTTCTGAAAAAAGTGGACCTAAACGCAAAACTTCACCAAAATTTTTAATTTTCTAAGTATAAAAAGGGCACATAATTCAGTCAAAATGCACGCCAGAGTTATCTAACTTTGTCTGCCCAGTCCCCTCATGATAGTAAGTGTACCAAGTTTGAATGCAATAGCATTGGTACTTTCTGAGAAAAGTGGACCTAAACGCAAAACTTAACCGGACGCCAACGCCGACGCCAAGGTGATGACAATAGCTCATAATTTTTTTTCAATAAATAGATGAGCTAAAAATGTCATAACAATTCAAATTAGCTTTTCTAAATGGTGACCATAACAGTAAGCATTCATACTCAAATTTACACAGGATATCTTTGTGACAAATGATCTGATAAAATGTAATGTTGTTTGGGTAAAACAAGTGTTTTCATTGTTTTTGTTTTTAACTTGACCAAGTGGCCCTGTTTGCAACCCTAGGTGATAGTTTCGAAATCATTGTTTTACATTGGGAGAAATGTTCTAACAAAGAAAGGATGTAAATGTAAAAGTACTTTATCCTGACTACATTTCATGTTAATTAAATATGTGCTGTTCACAAACCTTATCTAAAGCCATATTATGAAAATGGTCACTTACATTCAATGATCACAAGCTTTTCCTAAAGTCATTTTACTTGTAAAAGACAATAAACCCGTCCTTCTTGTAAACTTCCTGTTTTTTTAAACGTATAAGCCGATTTTATTGCAAATTTGGCAAAATATATAATGATGGTTAGATAGATGTACACAAAATCAGGTAAAAGGGTATCAAACCTCTATTTAAACCCATTAAACAACAGTGATGAGTTTCTGCAACTTACTTTGAACCAGTCTCGACCTGCTGAAAGAATTTCTTTGGCAACATATAAGCAGTTTTCTGATATTCTCTGCTTCCAAAACAACTCCTTCTTATTGTCTTTAAGCAATGCTACTTTCAGAACATATTTGGCTGCGCAATCAAACCTTGCTGCATACCTAGAAATAGGAAGTACATGAGTTTACCAAATTGCATGTAAAAACTTGTTACAGGTTAATTCATAGGATTAATTAAACATACAACAAGAAACAAATGTGGAGACAGTCTCAAATTCTAATTTTTTAATACACATTGTGAGTTAACAAACATTCCCTATGTCCTGGACCGTCCAGGATTGTCCGAAAAACAAATGCCCCTCATGCAGTCCTCGAATAAGATATAATATCTTAACATTCGGTGTATACAAAGCCTTTTATGCACAGCACAATCTCAATAATCAATCAAAGGCAGTTGATAAAATCATCCTTTTACGCATTTAATTATCCTAGACTTCTAAAATCTGCATGCTGTTGCGAATAGCAAGTGTTTGTTCTGTTGACAAAAGTTTTTGAAGTCACAGCCAAATTAGGGCTAGATAATGTAGCTTTGAATGTGAGTAACACTAGTGTCAAGTAGTTGTTGAAAAACCCTTCATAAATATACATTGCTTCATCAAAGCAAGTTCAAAACACATTTATAAGTAAAGTTCTCTGAGAAATTAACAGCGTATAAAAAATATCAGTTAACCAATGTCAGTCAAAAAATTATGTTTAATTGTCAAAGAATGATATTGAAATTGCAAGCACCTCATGCTAGTAGTATAGCAAAATACCGGTACTAGCTACATACATGTATGATGTTTGACAGAAATGATCACAGTAGTTCTACACCTTTTTCAGTGCTATAAAACTGAAACAAGATGCCCTTAATTATCCAAGAGCGCTCACCTAAGTTCAAGGTACAACAATGGTTGACATCTTGCCCGTGGTTTTTAACACATACAACCCATATAAAAACAAGGCATTTATACTCTCAAGATAACTCTAACCATTTTCAAACACAATTCGGGGCTTATGAGGGCTTATAGGGTGGTTCTATGTTTTTTGTAAGATTTTACCTGGTGACCTAGTTTTTGGATGCACATGATCCAGTTTGGAACTTAGCCTAGATGTTGTTAAGATAAAAAAAAAAAAAAAAATTGAGTTATAAAAATGTGGCTTCTAAAATGGTATCAATGGGACCAATGTTCTGACCAAGTTTCATGAAGATCGGACAATAAATGTGGCCTCTAGAGTGTTCACAAGGCAAAATGTTGACGCCGCAAGACGGACGACGCATGGCGGACAAAAGGCGATCACAAAAGCTCTAAAAATGCAATCCTAGCTTAGGCTTGAGTGAAATGTACCTAAACACAGTATGTCAATGCAACACCTCCATCCGGATTCAAGTTATTGCATGGAAACATTTTTTAATAATTTATGTAATGTTCGACCTTGACCCAACTGTTTTTGTGAGAGGTCAGTACATCAAGCTTACCACTCTGATACTCGAATGCTGGGCCTCACAGCGTCAAGGACATGTTCACTGCAGCCTACTTCAAGTAAATCTATAATCTGGTATTTATGGCAGCACCCATATGAGGTGGCCCAGCACCCAACTGGACCATCTGAAATACAAATGAGCCGCTTTCTGGGAAAACAGGGTTTAATGCATAAGCGGAAAGTGTTGTCTCAGATTAGCATGTGAAGTTTGCACAGGTTTCTCATGTCAGACACTTTTTAAACACAGCGAGGCTCAAATGCATAGTTTGAATTCTGTTTATGAACTTGTTTTCTTTTGTGTTCTCATTTAATCCATATCCAAATTGACTAGTAATTAAGTAGTTTGTAATACATGAACAATACAGCAATTGGGATTACCTATGTAAGGTTATATTAAAATCCAACTAGGAATAACATAAAAGGCTTTTATATTGATTTTAACCATGACAGTTGATGGACAAAGTTTCAGGCCTTTTGCAGCAGATAAAAAGATTAACCTAATATTTTTTTTTTCTTTTTACACATAATTGTTTTCTTGACCTCTCTTGGACAAGTACATGTATTGGTCATGTATGGTATACATACTGTTGTCTTGGAGCATAAATAATCTTGAAGTCCTCGAAAAAAATGAAGGCAAAGAGAAATTAATGGAACACATTTAAATACATACATCTTCACATTTATGTGTGGCGTAAAATGTGACTGACATACATAGGTCATTTATGGTAGAAAAACTGGTGCTATGGTCTGACCTGAAATGGTTCTTAATACCATGAAAGTGGCACTGTTTTGCATTTAATTTTTTTCTTAAAACCGAATACATGGTAAACAAACGTGTTAAACACTGTGTGTGTGAGGTTGCTAAGAAAAAGGCAAAGGCTAAAGTTCACAAACAGTTTGTAAAATTGAAACAATTTAAACAATAAAAAAGAAAAGAATTAATGATTTCACAAGCTTTTTGTTTTATTCTTTATTGTGAGAATATAATTTTTGTTTTCATTTATCCAAAAGACCACATGAATTTTACCAAAATGACCACATGTTTCAGAAGCTTTTTCTTCAGTTTTCAATGTTTATAAAGTTCTTGACACCATTGACAAGAAATATGTTTTGTAATAGAAACATCCAATGAAATTCCTTACTTTCTTACAATAACAAAGTATGCGTATGAATTTGCAAAATTTAAAAGCCCATAAACACTCAAAGTCAACAAATATTTCGTACAATATTTTGAAAAATAAAGTTAACACATACAAAATCAATATTCCATACAGCAATAGCTAAAATTTAAACATTAGATGTGTTCTGGTAATATAGATTTAACACGATAAAAAATGCTTGTATGTATTTTTTTGTGTCACAATATATTCCATGTGAATTTCCGGTTACAATATCCGAACATTTATGAGTGAACACAAGATCGGCTTCGGCCAGCTTCCGATGCACGATGTAGTTCTCATGAATACGTCATTCTTCAGACGCTGCCCAAAGCCAGTCTCACTTTAGCTAGTAAATGTTTGGATATTGTTGCGCGAAATTAAAATGGAATATATTGTCACACACAAAATAAAAACAAGCATTTTTTATCTCGTTAAATCTATGTTACCATACAACATCTAGCTTTGAAATTTTGGCTATAGCTATAAGGAACACTGATTTTTTATGGGCTAACTTTATTTTGCAAAATTTTGTTGGTTTTGAGTATTTATGTAACTTTAAATAGAAAAAAAATCAAACCTGTGCGAGTAAATTGGGACAATGGATGAGAGCCTATAGGTTCTTTTTCTACCTGCCAACCATCTCCCCCTGACTTTGTCACCTTCCAGTGCTTCATATCTGAAAAATAGACTTCATTATTTGTTTCTTGCTCAGGTACATGTACACAAAGGCATAGTTGTTTAAGAAACATCAACAGTCATTCTTAAATTAATTGATAAAGCTATTGAAGCCTTAAACTGTTTCATGCATACTAAAAATTGTTTTTTAGAAAATTCTGTTAATGTCTAAGCAGTGCTTTGATGCTCAGTATTTTACATTTTGATTTCATTTCATGAGTGAATATCAAATGTGATGTAATGCAAAGGTAGCCTTGAAATAGTGGTTATTATGTCCAAAATAAATTTTACATAAATGTTAACATAATAATTCCTTTTCAGGAAAAAAACCCAGAAATGTGTCACAGACACTGATAACATATACAACACATGTTACACTATTGTTTGGACACAGACAAATCCAATACATACACTTACAATGTATGTGGACAAAAAGACAATTACTTTCATATTGTAGTCATAACACTGTAAAGTATAAGCAAGATTACCCCAGTTGTTAAATTGTAGTAAAACAAATAATATGGGAACTATATATTCTATTGTCGAAAAAATATAGACAGATGGTCATAATTCTGCTCAACTTGTTGCAGCCAGAATTCCTTTCTTTCAGCTCAACTAAACATTAAGGTCAATCAACTGTGAAATGTTGAGTGAGATCAACCAATAATTAAAGAGGAGTTAAAAACACAAGCTTCAGGATATACCTACATGTGCAAACAGTTGGACATAATGTTGGAATATTAAGACATAGTTTGCGTGGGGGCAAATTTGAAACAATGATCTATAACTTTTTATTTTCTATAGCATTTCTGACCAAAAAGAATTAACACTGACCATTCCACACTAACTAGACTAGGGAAACACAGAAAAATCCCAGTAATTACCTTGTGATGCATCACAGTTTTTTATCAAGTTCCTCTCGTATGGTCTCTTTATATACAGCCTTCGGAGATCTTCTTCTTCACTCAAGGAATGTAATAGATTCTTTGAAAACTTAAAGTCCCGTACACATTTCTGTAGCCAAAAACCCCTCATGTCAAGAAGAGCTGCAAATCTCTTACAGACCTTGAAACATGATTTCAGGTCAGTGAGCGGAAGTCGAAGAAAAACTTCCAGTATAATGTCATCTGGAATTTCGTCAAAAGCAGCGTATGCACCATCAACAGTGTCTGAAGCTACATCACTTGAATGCAAATTCTTGTTTCGTGATTTAGCCTGGACTCCTCCCATTCTGACCTTAAGAGTGTGAATGGATTGAGTGCTTTTCTGTCGTATTTTAAATACCTGCAATGTTAAAGGAAACTAAAAGCAATAAGAAGGTCACACAAAGAAACATTTTAAAAAATGATTCACTCTTTTATACTAACTTTCCTTAATTAATTAATCCAATGTGACGTATTTTGTAAAATATTAAACGAAAATTCTAGCTATACAAGGCTCTGGTTGATAATATTGAGCTACATTTTATATGGGAAATATTGTATCACTCCTTAAAATTCAAAATGGGAAATTATCATTCTTAACAAATATTGAATTACCGGTAACCAAATTATGGTTCCAACTTTTTAAGCACCAAATAGGCATGTTAACAATAGTATTTATTGGGCATGAACAAATTAAATTGTGAGTCATGAATCCTCTAATTTGCAATTATTTTCTCCTCATCATTAGTGTGATATATTCCAAGAGGTATGTTCTTTTAAAATGAGTTGTTCAAGTAATACTGCATTTTATTCATCTATAAAAAAATAGCAACTAAAAACAAGTTTGGTATGTCTGTATTTACAACACAAACACATGAAAGTAACAAAAAAGAAGGGGCATATTTTAAAAGGGTGCAGCATAAAAATGGAAAGGGTGAAGAAGTCTGACCTTGACCTTTGAGGAATGCAGACAAGTTTTACACACAATGTGTCTTATTCAAGATTGAATTTTTGACAAGTGAATTCAAATCCATCAATAAATATGGCAAAGCTATGTCAGAGACAGGAATGTTCATGTTGTTTTATGGCCAAATTTGACATTTGACCTCTACATGCAAGCTTGAACTTTGGATGGGGGACTTTTGTTACACACAACCTGTCGTCTTATAATGCTTTACTTTAGGTAAGCCAGGTTATATCAAAAGTCCTCAATAAAAGGCAAAGTTATGGCTGAGACAGATATATTCCAGCTGTATTATAGACAATGCCACCTTAAACCACTAAGCTTTAGCTTGACCTTCAATGTAGGAAAACAGGTGATACACACATCGTCTCATGATGGAAGAAAGAGGATTTTTCTAATATTTAACCTGATGACCTGGTTTTTAAACGCACATGACCTAGATTCACACTCTGCCCCTTATAATACTGATAATATAAACATTCTGACAAAAAATGAAGATTTAATTATTATAATTGTAAAAAGTTTTTTCTAAGACTTGAAATCGTTACCTTATGTTTGGATGCATGTGACTTGAGTTAGATATAATTCAAATAAACATTCTGAGATTTTTTTGAAGATCGAGTCATACATGTGGCCTCCTGAGTGGTAACAAGGTCTTTCTAAGATTTGACCAGGTGACCAAGTTTTTGGAAGCACCTTACCCCAGATAAACTTGACCTAGATATTGTCCAGATAAACATTCTGACCATGTTTCATCAAGATTTGAAGAAAACTGTGGCCTCTAATAAATTTATTTTTAAGAAATCAAAAGTGGTGACCCATTATTTTATTGTCCACAAAAATTAATGTACCAAATAATCCAATTAGTTTAATTTGTTCGTAATATTAATTGAGAAAAAACCATTAAACACAATTTTAATTCAACAATCAGTGCTTTTCAGCTTACAAAATCAAATGTTTACATCATGGTTGTTCCAATATTTTATCATTCTTCTATGATATGTATCTGGCAAGAGTATACCAGTTTATACACATGAATTTACTTATTATCCCACCGCTTTTTGAAAAGCGTAGGGATATTGTGGTTATCTCTGCCGTCTGTCCATCCGTCCGTCCTGGCCACTATCTCCTCCTACACTATAAGCACTAGAACCTTGAAACTTGCACACATGGTAGCTATGAGCATATGTGTGACCCTGCACTGGAATTTTGATCTGACCCCTGGGTCAAAAGTTATGGGGGTTGGAATGGGGCCAGGTCAGAGATTTTCACTCATTTTTTTTATGTTTTCTTACATTATGGTCTATGTGGGTGGGGGCGCCCTTGGGTTGGTAATGCGGCCATACGTAGTTGAGATTGACCGTATTGTCATAAGAGATGTTCAGTATCAATTTGAAGTAAATCGGTGTAGAAATGAAGAAGTTATAGAAAAAGGCAATTTTGGGTGGGCGTGGTCTATGTGGGCGGGGGTGCCCCAGGGTTGGTAATGGGGCCATACATACTTGAGATTGACTGTATTGTCATAAGAGATGTTCAGTATCAATTTGAAGTAAATCGGTGTAGAAATGAAGAAGTTATAGTAAAAGGCAATTTTGGGTGGGCGTGGTCTATGTGGGCGGGGTGCCCCAGGGTTGGTAATGGGGCCATGCATACTTGAGATTGACCATATTGTCATAAGAGATGTTCAGTATCAATTTGAAGTAAATTGGTGTAGAAATGAAGAAGTTAATGTTAAACTAGAAATGGCGCGGCAGAGGCTGACGCGTATCCCCATGCCACATGTTTGACCCAGGGGTGCCTCAGGGTTGGTAATGGGGCCATGCATAGTTGAGATTGACCGTTTGTCATAAGAGAAGTTCAGTATCAATTTGAAGTGAATCGGTGTAGAAATGCAGAAATTACAGTAAAAGGCAATTTTGGGTGGGTGTGATTTATGTGGGCGGGGCGCCCCAGGGTTGGTAATGGGGCCATGCATAGTTGAGATTGACCGTATTGTCATAAGAGAGGTTCAGTACCAATTTGAAGTGAATCAGTGTAAAAATGAAGTAATTATAGTAAAAGGCAATTTTGGGTAGGAGTGGTCTATGTGGGCGGGGCACCCCAGGGTTGGTAATGGGGCCATGCATAGTTGAGATTGACCGTATTGTCATAAGACAGGTTCAGTAACAATTTGAAGTATATCGGAGTAGAAATGAAGAAGTGAATGTAAAATAACCTAAAAAAATGAGTGAAAATCTCTGACCCGGGCCCCACCCCAACCCCCATGACTTTTGAGCCAGGGGTCAGATCAAAATTCCAAATAGTGCAGGGTCGCACAAATGCTCATAGCTACCATGTGTGTAAGTTTTATGGTTCTAGTGCTTATAGTGTAGGAGGAGATAGTGGCCAGGATGGACGGACGGACGGACAGACTGCGGAGATAACCACAATATCCCCACGCTTTTCAAAAAGCGTGGGGATAACTACTTGTTACTGTCGCTTAATCCTTTTACTTTTTTTAGAAGTCTCTCGTGTGGTAAACTGTCGAAAGCCTTGCTAAAGTCTAAAAATATTATTTCAACGTGGTCCATGTCTAGGAAATCCATCCAGATTTCCAACACAGCAAGCAGTTGTATCAATAGATTATGGGTAGTCATAATAATTATGCTAAACAATGTAAAGTGAAATTATTTTCTCAATAATTTTGCAAACAGTAGAAGTTAAACATATTGGACGACAATTTCCTGGTTCACATTTGTCATCTTTGTTAAAGATACAAAATACATTCCCGGTAGCTAATTTCCACTTACTTCGCAATAAATCAGTAGAAATCGATTTCTGAAATAGTTCACAGAGGGGTGTACCACAGGTGTTGGGCGTGTGGCTTACTTTCTAAAGTCCCACTACACATGGCTTCAAGAATAAAGGGCGACAGTCAAGAGGACCACAGGCTTTCAAAGCCTTTAAGAAGCTCAAATGATTGAGCAACTAATCCTGTGAAATAATAATGTCTGAAAAAAAATGGTTGGGTCCAATTTCTGGAAAGTGTGTAATTAAGAATTATCTTCCTGCGTAATAATGAGGTTTCATTTCTCAGAATATGGCACTTATATAACATTCAAACTACTTGTTAGATGAAAGTATTATTAAGTTTACCTGTTTGTGATTGTATATATCTCGAATACTATTACTTTTCAAACGTTAAACAAACGTTCTAAAAAAGTGACTGTCAATGGAAGTTCGGCGACCAAACATCAACAATAAAGGTAACCAAGCTCCTGAAGACTCCTATTAATCAAGCGTTTAGATAGCCACGATCAAATGTAGGGAATTAACAATGGAATTGCACAATTTTCGTTGCTGCGAGCCATCTTTTGAAGAAAGAAACAGTTTTAAAGAGAAAGAGACAACAACTGATACATCTATTGAACAGGTTTTTGAACGGAACTTTTTTATTTTTCTGTATTTACCTTTTTGCATGTAATTTCGCGATCTTGAACAAATAGGTTACACACAACCAAGAATTGGGGCTACTTTCGCACGGGCGTGGTGAAATATCGAAATCTCCGTATAATTTACTTATTTGCCTCAAGTCTGTAATATCTTCAAATAATAAAAAATATATGGTTGCAATAATAGATGTAATGATTATGTGTTCAACCAAATTTATGGGAAAAAGCTTATTCGACAGCTACTTTATCTTGTTATTAAAGTAAATGCATTAACAAAAAATACTTGTAAATAATTTATATACCAGCAAATGTAATTTATTGCTTCACACCAGTTTAAAATCAAATTAATCCAATTCAGTAAAATGTCTGATATTCAATTGTTCAAACATTATCAAGCTAATGCATTAATTCTCAATCAATGGCACTTGTATTTGTTTGATAAATTAGTATTGATTGATGACTTTTAAAATGGCAGGGCACTTGAAATTTACCTATTTGTGTATTTTTCTGCACCTAGCCCTTCTTAGGTCTATTTATGACATCAAACTGTGTTATTCTGTAACACTGGTGTGATTATGATCAAAGACTAGTGTTTTGAACAGGTTTTATCGTTGTTTCAAGTGGAAATATAACTTGCGAGGTATATAAATTAATAATGTTTTGTTAAGCAAAGACTTTAATATTACAATTTACATTTGTAAAACAAAAAATATAATTACCTTTCCCCCTAAATAAAAGATTTTAGGTACAGGCTATAGATGAATATATGCACTTTCAATCTTTCATGCACAATTGAATACTATAAGTGATACAAGTTGTTTTTGTTGTTGTTGTTTTCTGTTTACTTGCAGGCTTGGCGAAATTGCCGGTCCGCCGGTCCTGACCGGCAGATTTCAATTTGGTCCGGCAGGTTTAACAAGAATGTCGGTCCTGGTGACCGGCAAAATGTGAAATGATTGCAAACAAATCTTTTTTTTTCAAGTTGAAAATTCGAAGAGCAAATCGCTTACTACATCATGAAAATGAAATCGCTCGTTGTTTTGATGTTTGCTGTAGGTTTGTTACGTACAATTAGCAAATCCAACTTGTAACACAACACCTACTTTAAACTCGTTTGCAAAATCGCCAACTGCGTTCTAACAAAAAAGATCTTGATAGCTTTTACATATTTTTCGAGTAGGATAAGGACAATAAAATATGGTATCTCGATCAACACAACCATATGCATACGCCATTTTTCATAAGTGTAAAGAGTACAGTGCATTATGGGGCAGAGCTTTCATTGGACGAGCGAATTTAAATTTAGATTGAATGCAATACGATACATGTACAAAGAAATGTTTTTATTGCATCATATGCAGTGCCATGTAAAAAAACGTGCTTCCCGGGGACTTTCTGATACTGGTCAAAAATGAAAATGAATCTCTGTTAACAATTACACTGCGTTAGCATGTAAATAAATCGTCTTTTTTATTTAATTAATTACTAGTAAACGTTCTGAAAAATGAAATGCCTTAATCATTAAATGTCAGGTAAAGTGTTTTGTACTGTGCGCAGTATATTTTAACAGCCGCTCCAAACTGCAATCATATTAAAGTAAGAATGTTTAAATCGTTTCGAATAACTTTAATTTGATAATTATTCGGCTTGCACATACGTTATTGAAATTATCGCACCGAACCGTTCTAATAGGGAATACATGTAATAAAAACTGACACGCGAATTTTTCACAACATGATTGACATTACACAACCGATTAACACCAATTAGCTGCCAGTGTAACCTCTAAGCGATTAAAATCAATTTAACGGCCGGTTGAATAAAGAGATCAAGATGTGATCGCTGCCATTTTTGAATTTTCTAGTTAAGTTGTTGTTGCTTTACGGTCCGGCTAAATTTTCTCCGGACCGGCACATTTTCTGAAATGCCTGTCCGGATGACCGGCAGATTTTTTCTAATTTCGCCATGCCTGTACTTGAAGGTCAATTTAATGAAGAATTTATATAATTTAATGCAAATAATTCATTATTGACATATTAATTCAATACTTTCAAATTGTAAAGAAAGTAGATAATATATATTATCAAACATAAACCACAACTTTTCCTTGGTTACTCCTTAATCCCAGTCAATGGTGAAGTGACTTCTCCGTAAAATTTCACATTTGGCAAAGCCCCTTAAGGATAGTTAATGTCTGCTTTATAAAGGTGTGACATAAAGGGGTTGATCTCCACTGTGGGAGTGTTTTTTAGATCTCCCCCATAGACACCCAGGAAACGGACTCGAGAGCGTTTCAAATAAGCCTGAGGCTTTCTATGCAATCAAGCTTAAATATTATTAAATAGGTTTTTAAAAAAGAAAAAAAGGTGTGACATCAATGCTGCCATATTTTGACAAAACATGCATATGCTACATTATAGTCAGCAGAAAAATGTTAAAAGATCCAAATAGTAAAATGTTTTTATCTTTTTATTACATATGAATTGTATTGATCTCGTATAATTAATTTTAATAAATGTTACAAGACAAGGCTTCCCGGTGTGTATGCATATTTGCATACTCATAAGTAACAAACAACAACATTTTTAGCTCACTTTAGTTTGAATTGTTTTCTAGGTTCAAGTGGAAGAGTCAGTCAGAAAATGTTTCAGCAGTTTTAAACACCGATTAGAAGTGGACCAAGAGTAAGTGCTCAATAAGTAAATGGCTTTTTTTGTTCTTCTTGTTTCTTGAGTCCCTTAACAGTAAATCAAGTAAATCAAAGTAAATAAAAGGCTGGATGTTTAGGAAAAGAACATGTAACGAGTTATGACATTGTTCTTGTAAACGCTTGCTGGAGTGCACATGTATTTGTACGCATAACTTTGACAAGAACGCTTATCTCAAACCGATCGATAGTCCCACAGACGCACATGTTTTGCATGACTTCATATGAGGTAATGAAAACACTGGTCCTTCAATATTATCTTAATTTGTAATTAAATATGTAACTACTGCAATTATACACTGTGCCATTTAATCATTATTAGAGTATAAGAGCTCATTCTTCTGGTAAAATATCACAGACTGTAAACAAAATTGACCTAGTAACACCCTTTAAATTCACATAAATGTTTGCACAAATTGTATGAAGGCCTTTGCAATAATTGTGCATTCAAATGTATATTCATTTATGTCAAATTATATAACCCATCAGTGCTTTTGCTTTAGGTATTTACATAAAAGCTTTTAGGGGCTATTTCTTTTACATAATACAAAGTAAGTCATTAGAAAAGTGGTACATATATATACTTATAAATAAATGTGTTTAAGTTTAATGGGTAGTCTACAGATAGATTTTTACATGGGCTTACATAATATATCACAAAAATTAATGTTTTAGAGTAAGGTTTATTTATTTCTGTTGTATTAAGTATTTATGAAAGACAGTGTATTAAAATATTTATCCAATAAATATGACTTTTTTAGATGCATTTTGCCAAGACTGGAGAGAGACATGCATGTTGGTTTCCTTCTAAAAGGCTTGACTCACCTTTCTGAATCATACGAGGTTTGCTTTTTTACCTTTTTGTCCCCTACCGGTGAAACCGTAGGGGACTTATGGTTTGCGCTCCGTGTGTCAGTCTGTCCGTCACACTTTTCTGGATCCTGCGATAACTTTGAAAGTTCTTCATATTTTTTCATGAAACTTGAAATATGGGCAGATTGCAATATGAAGATTATGCAATCTTCATATTCATTTTGTTTCTACGTCAAAAATTGTGGTTGCTATGGCAACAAATATAATTAAAAAATATAAAAAAATAAAAAAAATACTGACAAGGGTGGAGTTTCACTGGTAGGGGACAATATTGCTTGGCAATCTTTTGTTATTACATGTAGTTTGTTATTTACGCTTTCCCACTCAAAAGCAAAGTAAAAATGGCTATGTGCAAACAGCATAAAACCAGAACAGCTTGCGAGTAACTCCCAGTCTGTTCAGGTTTTATGATGTTTGCTGCTCATCAGTATCTAAGGGTTGGAAATGAAGCCTTTTAAACTTGAATCTAATTAGAAAAGTCTTTAATTAAAGTAACTTTCTAAGGGACTACAAGTGCGTCAAAATACGTATCTAAGTGGTAGCGGATTAAATCAGGCGATAAACCTATAGCCATGTTAGCACTCTTGTTAAATGTGGCTGTGGATGTTTTCAGTGTCTGGATGCTAGCCGACCCTGGTTGTGTTACTGGATCCTCCACTCCCTGGAACTGCTGGACAAGCCTCTCAGTGATGAAACCATCTCCCAGTAAGACAGAACAAGAAATTTGCTACTGACATTATGAATTAATTTTTAGCTCACAACTAATTGGTGATTGATTATTTGTTAACTATGTACCGATTAATGAAGAACGTGTAAAAGATTAAAAGGTAATGAACAGAATTCTTGAAATAAACTAATCATTTTTAAACGCCCATTAAAAACGGGACACATTATAGTTTTATCCTTGGTGGGCATGCGGCAGGCGGTGGGCGGCAGCGCTCACTGCAGTGTCCGCTCTCTAATTCAAATAGATTTCATCCGATCTTCACTTGGTCAAAAGTTGTATCTAGACAATATATATGTCAAGTTTAAATATGGGTCATTCCGGATCAAAAACTAGGTCACAAGGTCACTCAGTGCATTTCAAGGATTAAGCATGGTGTCTGCTCTCTAATTGAAATAGTTTTCAACCGATCTTAACAAAACTTGGTCAAAAGTTGAATCTAGACAATATCTAGGTCAAGTTCGAATATGGGTCATGCCGGGTCAAAAACTACATCACCGGGTCACTTAGTGCATTTCAAGCATTAAGCATGGTGTCCGCTCTCTAATTGAAGTAGTTTTCATCCTATCTTCACCAAATTTGGTCAGAAGTTGTGTCGAGATATTATGTAGGTCAAGTTCAAATATGGGTCATGGTAAAGTTATCACATTGTCCAAAACCTTCAAACGGGTATATCTTTTGACAGTTTGGCACTCTTGTTATTTTTGCAATAATTTTAATTGCACATTAACCTTTATTGACATAATTACTCTTAAGTTAATCTTTTCTTTACATGTGCTTAACTTTGAAAATAAAATAACTGAAAATGTATTTCAATCATTTAACTGATCTTTTTACATTTTTAGTACATGCATTATCTGATATACAATATGTTTGTATCATAGTGTTTTGGCTTTTGATCTTAAAGATATAAAAAATTGTCTATTTTTTCAGGGTGGCTCAATTCCTTGGTAAATGCCAGTGTCCAACAGGTGGATTTGGAGGTATTGATACTTATATTGTTAGAGGTTTCATCTTAACTACAAGTTATAAAAAGGCATATTTTATATCTTGTAGTGTTAAATGTTAAGCATTTTTTTGTGAATGGTCACATTTTGTGATTGGTGTTGGATTTTATTAAACTTGTTAATTTAACCACAGTTTGTATAGAAATAATGCTGCTTCGTCCAAAGCCAATGGTCTCTTAAAAACAAGTTATTGATTAAACATGAATTTTCTCCTGTACTTAAAAAATGTACACATTGGGGCAGCATCTACCGGGTCGACAAGTTAATTACCGTAACAAGAAAAAGATTCATCTTATGATATATTCTTTATTGCTAATTCAAGAAAGTGATTTTAATGATACATGTAAATCTTAAACTCATATACCCAAATATTGAAATGCTCTATTTTTTGTACAAATGTGGGCTGCGCTCTAAGAAATTCAGCTGATGCATTTGTGGAAAGTACCATCCAAGATTAGCCAGTGTAGTTTGCATAATCGGGGATGGTTTGTTCAGTTTTTGTGGAATATTTTGTTTGCAGGAAGTCTTTTTAATTGAATTCCAGTCAAGGCTGATTGAGTTTCATATCTTTGCAAACATTCTCGCTCATTTACATAAAAATGTTAAAATCTAGACCTACAAAAAATGTTCACGTTTACGCTTGAAAATGGTAGAATCTTAATCTTTGAACACATTTTTCTTTAAAAAAAAATATTATGGTAGTAACCTGTTCAAAACTTTATTGCAAAAACTTCAAAATTGAAGAATCTTAATAATTAAAACTCTTTTCTCAAAAACTAAGTTGATCACTGTAACGAGAGCATTGTTCTATCTGTGTGACCCTAAGCTGACCATGTGTGTTGAAATTTACCTGCAGGTGGACCAGGTCAGGTGGCTCATCTGGCTCCCACTTACGCCGCAGTCAATGCCATCTGTGTACTCGGAACCGAGGAGGCGTACAGGATTATTGACAGGTATGGGAACCAGTCTGATGATAGGGTAGTTGTTATAAAAACGTGTGAACTTCACTTTGTGAAACAGGGTTAAATGCATGTGCGTAAAGTGTCACAGATTAGCCTGTGCAAAATGCACAGGGACGACTTTCTGCCTAAACTAGATTTTTGCTATGAAACGGAAATTACAATAAAAGTGGAAAGTATCACTCTGATTAGTCAGTGTGGACTGCTCAAGCTAATCTGGGACGACACTTTACGTACATGCATTAAGTTCTTTTTTCTCCAAGAGCAGTTTATGAGTCTGATGACTGGTTGAATTTGCAATTTGTTTAAAATGGTGATTACTTGCAATGTTAGTTATAATGATTCATGTAATAAGTCATGTTATCAAAATATTTTAAAAGTACAAATTATTTTTTGTCAATGGCAAAGTCAAGTGCTTATTTGTCTGTGTTGTGTCATAACCTTTTACTAGTGTACACAGTCGAATTTTAATTATTTCGAAGTGTTGACACCATGAAAAATACTTTGAAATAACTGTTATAATTAAGCAGCTTTTGGAGGAAGGATACGATTTATTAACATATCTTGTTTAAATATAACATTTTATATGTTTTCTTAGTAAAAAGATGTTAGATTCTGTAAGATAAGCACATCAAATAACCAATTGATACTGTAATTACTCTATGTTTTTGGACACTCTAAGTTTTCGGACACCCCTTTTTTTAGGAAAAATAATTATTTTTCGTGACTCTTAATTTTCGGGCACACGAGTTTTCGTCCATAATTAATGTCTCTAAGTTTTCGGACAGTATATTTTACAGCGCTATTTTACCAAATTTCGGTCCTGTTTTCGATATCTAATGACACTTCGATCATGGGGTTTTACAACCAGATTAACATCATAAAACACGGCAAGTGCATGCTTGAGGGCAACAGACCATTACATTTGCTTTATTGGGTAAATAACCTTGTAAACCGGTATTAAACAATGGTTTCCCCTATAGCATAAGCGTTATGACAATTACCAGGGATAATGCCAATTAACAGTTCAATTATCTACTGCAATGGTACTACCCCTTCTCAGTTAAATAACTGTGACAAATACTAAACGCCTCAAAGTGTGATGCACTCTATTGCAAGTTATACGAACAATGGAGGCTGTTAGACAACAACTTTCGGAAATGAACAAACAAAGAATTCATAGTTTGCGTTTATTACAGGTTCATACTAGCGAGTATTGATACCTCACATGCTCATCTTTGAACTCCTTGGTCAAAGTACAACCTTGTAGTAACTTTCTGTCTGTTAAAATCATTTAAAATGCAGTGCAAACATATTTAACTGTAATTTCTACTATACGGCATTGTATTTTACAAGCGCGTGCAATAACCGGTAGTCATTGATACAATTGACGCTATTTTCGGACACTTTAATTTTGGACTCTAAGTTTTCGGGCACCTGTATTTTGTGAATATTTTTCGTGTCTAAGTTTTCGGACACGAAATTTTTTTATTTTTTTTAAGTGTCCGAAAACATAGAGTGATTACGGGGTACTAAAAAATACTGCAAAACTGATGTGTTTCATTGGACACAAGCTTTTTTTTTATTTGTGTGGGTCAACTTAAAAATCAAATGTTCAACAAATATTTTCATTCAAAGTCTTGCAAAAAGTTCACAAAGTTAAGATCCAACAAATGTGACCAATCTTACTAATTAATGAATGTTCATGTCAACAAAATTAATTGAATATACAGTAACAAATAATTTGTATAAATGGATGACCGGGTTACATGAAATTTTATTGTAGTGTATTAGTTATTGGGCTGGAATTTAGAAATATGTTTTAATTTATAACTTTTTATATACGAGCAAATAAGGATTTTGATTTCTGAGATTGATTTAAACAAAGGGCATAGTTCTTTTCTAATGCGTCAATGTATAGCTTATTCACTAATTCCACAGATGGTGGCATTTTTGAAACAGGTTAACAAGCCTATAAGTTTTTATATGTTGGCTAACCTGCACATGATCTGTGAAATGTAGGCTAACAATCACTTTATCTTATGTAAGGTAGGCTAAATCATGCAGTGAATGGACCTCTACCCCTCACATTATCTGCTCTTTCTCCAGAGAGACCTTGTACGAATTCCTAATGAGGATGAGAACCAGCCATGGATCCTTCAAGATGCATGAGGGAGGGGAGGAGGATATCAGGTCTGTTGACACGTTTGAAGTCTCTTAGATATTAAAATTGAATTTAAGACCTCGCCTACTATGTTTTAAAGGCTTCATTTTCAACCCTTAGATACTGATGAGTAGCAAACAGCATAACATGTGAACAGCCTGAGTCTCAGTTATTTGCAGGCTGCTCTGGTTTATTTCTGGTTGCATGTAGCCATTTTCACTTTGAATCTGAGCGGAAAAGGGTTCAAATGAAATTATTTTCATTCGCAACATTATGCTTGAATTAAATTTGGAAGTTAATGCTGTGAAATCTTGCTTTTTTGGAATAGTCACAATGACTTTCATGATATGATCTACGTACTGTACATAGGGTTTGCATGTAAACATAACCCCAAATCTGTACCCTCTAATTGGTTTGACAGTAAATAATAACGTAATAAATTATTTCTTTTTATTCACGCTTAATTTGATGTTTTTAGGGTTTTTTTACCTCCGATTTTTGGAATTGTTTTTTCATCTTCGTTTAACGACAAATATCGTACAAATATACGTTATCAGGCATCTTAAAAGGGAACTTATTTGGGACAAGTTTGCTATTTGATTAATTACAATGCCTACTTAATCACCAACAAACACTGTATCAGTGAAGGAATGTTGCAGTCAGACATCCTCAAAAGTATTACATGCTTGCTTCCTGAATCCCTAAACACATCTTATTCCCCTCAACCAGTCAACACAATCTGGATGTAATATATTCTATTTCAGGGGAGCTTACTGTGCTGCTAGTGTTGCTAGACTGACCAATATTATGTCCCCTGAACTGTTTGACGGAACTCCAGAGTGGATTGTACGGTAATGGTGTTCACAACATGCAATACGTCAATATAAATTAAAATGTTTGACATGCAATAAATATTTTTAGCTCATCTATTTTTTGAAAAAAATTATGAGCTATTGACATCACCTTGGCGTCGGCGTTGGCGTTGGCGTCGGCGTCCGGTTAAGTTTTGCGTTTAGGTCCACTTTTCTCAGAAAGTATCAATGCTATTGCATTCAAACTTGGTACACTTACTTACTATCATGAGGGGACTGGGCAGGCAAAGTTAGATAACTCTGGCGTGCATTTTGACAGAATTATGTGCCCTTTTTATACTTAGAAAATTGAAAATTTTGGTTAAGTTTTGCGTTTAGGTCCACTTTTCTCAGAAAGTATCAATGCTATTGCATTCAAACTTGGTACACTTACTTACTATCATGAGTAGACTGGGCAGGCAAAGTTAGATAACTCTGGCGTGCATTTTGCAAGAATTATGTGCCCTTTTTATACTTAGAAAATTGAAAATTTTGGTTAAGTTTTGTGTTTAGGTCCATTTTATTCCTTAAGTATCAAAGCTATTGCTTTCATACTTGCAACACTTACTAACTATCATAAGGGGACTGTGCAGGCAAAGTAATGTAACTCTGACTGGCATTTTGACAGAATTATGTGCCCTTTTTATACTTAGAAAATTGAAAATTTGGTTAAGTTTTGTTTTTAGGTCAACTTTATTCCTACAGTATCAAAGCTATTGCTTTCATACTTGCAACACTTATTAACTATCATAAGTTGACTGTGCACGCAAAGTTATGTAACTCTGACTGGCATTTGGACGGAATTATGGGCCCTTTATACTTAGAAAATTGAAAATTTGGTGAAGTTTTGTGCTTTGGTCCACTTTACCCCTAAAGTATCATAGATATTGCTTTCATATTTGGAACACTCGCAAACTATCATAAGGGTACAGTAAAAGGACAAGTTGCATAACTCTGGTTGTCATTTTTACGGAATTATGGCCCTTTTTTGACTTAGTAACTTTGAATATATGGTTAAATTTTGTGTTTCGATCCACTTTACTTAAGTATCAAGGCTATTGCTTTCAAACTTCAAATACTTTCATGCTATCATGAGGTTACTGTACCTGGCAAGTTGAATTTTACCTTGACCTTTGAATGACCTTGACTCTCAAGGTCAAATTATTAAATTTTGCTAAAATTGCCATAACTTCTTTACTTATGATTAGATTTGATTGATACTTTGACAAAACTACTCTTACCTGACATACCACAATAGACTCCACCCAAACCATCCCCCGTGCCCTCCCCCCCCCCTCCTATTTTTTTTTTGTTTTTAAGATCATCTCACAAATGACCACCACACCCTCACACTACACCCCCCCCCCCCACCCCACCCACCCCCCCAATTTTTTTTTGAAACGGTTAAAAACACAAATATTTATTATTATTATTTTATGTTTGAAATACCATCCAACCATCGCACCCAAGAATCCACCCCCCCCTCCCCCCACCCGAATCCCCCCCCCCCCCCCTCAATTTTTTTTTTTTTTTTAAGATCATCTCACAAATTACCACCACACCCTCACACTATACACCCCACCCCCCCAAATTTTAATGCACCCGCAAGGCGGTGCTCTTGTTATATCTCCCACTATCTGTAATTAAGGGTCCAAAATATATTTTAGGAAATCACTTTTTCTAATATGTCTTTTAATTTTTCTGTCTGAAAGAATGCACTCTTTAGAAACGCTATGTTTAAGATAGTCATACTTTGAGGCCAAAGATTTCCAATTTTATTTCTGCATGCATTATAGCATTGATAGATTTTTTTAATGACACATATTTAATGTTTTGCGTCATAAAATGGTATGTGACCATATGACTAAAGGTCAAAATGTCAAAGATAAAACAAATGGCATTTATTGTAAAACAATTGCTCTACAATTCTTTACTTTTCCGATGCAATCAAGAATTGTTATAAAACTGCATTAATGTCCATTTTAAGGAGACTTTGGTCTAAACTTCAGTGATTTGTTTTATAGTAAAAAAAGACAAGCTGGCTCAAAAATGTCATCATGTATTCAATGAGCTTGATATTCAAGTACACAAATTTTACCTTTTTTTGTACTCATTCACATGTAAGAGCCACAATTCTACCTTGAAGGTCACTGTTGAAGATTGAAGGTCAAATGAAGGTCACTGCTTCTGTGCCAAAGTAGTATTTTGGGGTATTAATCACAGTAAAAACTCTTGTTTTCTTTAAAAAAGTATGTTGCATTTTTTTAGTTCTACAGATTTCCAAAATAATTTAACATACTTGATATGACAATCATTCATTGACATAATACACATAGTCATTAATATTTTGATTTTTAATTTCTTTTCAACCCCTTTAACAAAAGTCTAGATGATGCATTTTGCTTGGTGTCACTTAAAAACTCTGTATATTCCAGGTGTCAGACATACGAGGGTGGGTTTGCAGGCTGCCCAGGTATGGAGGCCCATGGTGGCTACTCTTTCTGTGGTATCTCAGCCTTGGTCCTTCTCAATAAGACCAACCTCTGTGATATACAAAACCTACTGGTAGGTGAACTTGTGTATTTGCTTGTACGTTTTCTTTGTCATTCGTTAACCTTTTAGCACTTCCTGAATTTACTTCCTGCTAAATAGTAATTTAATGAATTTCTCGAAACAAACTTTTGATACTGACTCCTATGTGGCTAACTATGTTTGTTTGCCACTGGCACAAAGACTCATTTAATTGAACTTTTATGCTATGTTTTAAAATTGCAATCAAATCATTGGCAAACTTCATATTTTCATTATTGGACTTGCGGTCAAATTGATATAAAGGATACTTGTTCATACATATCACTATACTAATGCCTTCACGTTTCTCCAGCGATGGACTTCCAACCGTCAGATGCGTTACGAAGGAGGCTTCCAGGGTCGGACCAACAAGCTGGTGGACGGATGTTATTCATTCTGGCAGGGCGGGGCCTTCCCACTCATACATATGGTCCTGTCACTGAAAGGTTCTTGTTCTGAAATGACTCTTTTGTAAAATATCGTAGAGAATGTTTGCTTTGACCTTTTAAGTTCCATTAAACGTTTGAACAAATGTTTAAAAGAAGGCAAATCACATTTACAAGTAATTTTTTCATTCTATTGAGTAGCCAATATAATTCAAAAATACTATTATCATTATTCCCCCACAAACGAAGTTTAGGGGGGTATGTAGGAGTGAGCTTGTCTGTCGGTTGGTCTGTCTGTCGGTCTGTATTAAGTGTCCGCTCTCTAATTCAAGTTGTTTTCATCAGATCTTCACCAAACTTGGTCAGATGTTGTATCTAGATGATGTCTAGGTCTAGTTCAAATATGGGGCATTAAACATTGAGCATGGTGTCTGCTTTCTAAGTCAAGTAGTTTTCATCCGATCTTCACCAAACTTGGTCAGAAGTTGTATCTAGATGATGTCTTGGTCAAGTTTGAATATGGTTCATGCCGGGTCAAAAACTAGGTCACGGGATCACTTAGTGCGTTTTAAACATTGAGCATGGTGTCCGTTCTCTAATTCAAGTAGTTTTCATCCGAGCTTCACCAAACTTGGTCAGAACTAGTATCTAGATGATGTCTTGGTCAAGTTTGAATATGGTTCATGCCGGGTCAAAAACTAGGTCACGAGGTCACTTAGTGCGTTTTAAACATTGAGCATGTTGTCCGCTGTTTTTTGTGAAGACAACATGCAAAATATTCTGTGTCCATGCGGCATGTGGGGGTATTCTTCAGGTCTGTGACAAAGCTGTAGTTTGTCCTTTATTGTGAAAAATATCCTTTAGATAGTAACATTGTGAATAACTGTCTTTTGGTAATTTGCAATACAAAAGTTGTGTTCTGATCATAGCAAATATGATTGTAGTCATGTTTTGCTATCATAGCCAACCAAGATTATCTGTACAGTTTGTGTTTCATCACAATCTGGTACTTATTCTCTGCTAGAGCTGATGATCTTAATTTCTCTTTTCATCAAAATTGGGATCTAATCTTAGCAGGAATCTCCTTTCCCACTTTTCAATAGCAGATTGATTGATTGAGCCTCATTCTGGGGAAACTGGGCTTAAGGCAGGTGTGTTAAGTGTCATCCCACATTAGCATGTGCTGTTTGCACATGTTAATTAGGGGCGACACTTTCTGTCTAAACTTGATTTTTGCTATGAGACTTTATTTAATTAAAAAATCCCTAAATGCGGAAAGTATGGTCCCTGATTAGCCTGTTCTTACTGGACAGGCTAATCTTGGAGGACATTTTAAGCATGTGCATAAAGCCCAGTTTTCCTATAATGAGCCTTAATTCTTGGATTGATTGCAGACAATGGTTCACTGAGTGCCGAGAGCTGGCTGTTTGACCAGAGGGCCCTCCAGGAGTACGTGTTGGTATGCTGTCAGTATCCAGGAGGGGGACTCATTGATAAACCTGGCAGGTCAGTGAATGTGATAAACCTGGCAGGTCACTGCATTTGATAAACCTGGCAGGTAAGTGATGTGATAAACTGGGCAGGTCAGTGTATGTGATTAACCTGGCAGGTCTGTGTATGGGATAAACCTGACTGGTTTGTGTATGGGATAAACCTGACTGGTCTGTGTATGGGATAAACCTGGCATGTCAGTGTGTGTGTGATAAACCTGGCAGGTCATTGCATGTGATAAACATGACAGGTCAGTGTATGTGATAAACCTGGCATGTCTGTGTATGTGATAAACCCGGCAGGTCAGTGTATGTGATAAACCTGGCAGGTCAGTGAATGTGAAAAAACCTGGAAGGTCATTGCATGCTCATTGATAAACCTGGCAGGTCAGTGTATGCATATTAATAATTTAGGCAGGTAAGTGTATACATATTGATAAACCTGTAATGCCAGTGTATGCACATTGATAAACCTGGCAGTGATCAACATTGTTAGTCAGTGCATGATCATAAACCTGGCAGTGATCAACATTGTTAGTCAGTGCATGATCATTGGTAAACCTGGCAGGTCAGTGTATGCATATTGATAAACCTGGCAGGTTAGTGTATGCACATTGATAAACCTGGCAGTTCAGTGTATGCATATTGATTAACATAGTAAGGCAGTGTATGCTCATTAATAAAGCTGGCGGGTCAGTTTATGCATATTGATTTACATAGTTAGTCAGTGTGTGCTCATTAATAAAGCTAGCAGGTCAGTGTATACATATTAATTACATTGAGAGTCAGTGTATGTACATTGGTAAACCTGGCAGGTCAGTGTATGCATATTGATAAACCTGGCAGGTTAGTGTATGCACATTGATAAAGATGGCAGGTCAGTGTATGCACATTGATTTACCTGGAAGGTCAGTGTATGCATATTGATAAACCTGTCAGGTTAGTGTATGCACATTGATAAAGATGGCAGGTCAGTGTATGCACATTGATTTACCTGGAAGGTCAGTGTATGCATATTGATAAACCTGGCAGGTTAGTGTATGCACATTGATAAAGATGGCAGTTCAGTGTATGCACATTGATTTACCTGGAAGGTCAGTGTATGCATATTGATAAACCTGGCAGGTTAGTGTATGCACATTGATAAAGATGGCAGGTCAGTGTATGCACATTGATTTACCTGGAAGGTCAGTGTATGCATATTGATAAACCTGTCAGGTCATTGAATGCACATTGATTAACCTGGCAGGTCAGTAAATGCATATGGATAAACCTGGCAGGTCAGTGTATGCACATTGATATATCTTGCAGGTCAGTGTATGCACTTTGATAAACCTGGCAGGTCATCGTATGCTCATTGATAAACCTTGCTGGTCAATGTATGCAGATGGTTTGATATACCTTTAACACCCCTAGTGATAGTTACAGACTGGATTTAAGATTCAATAACAAAACAATAGTTGTTAAGGTCGTTTCTAATATCTAAATTTATGATCGATTTACTTTGCTTTGACATGAAATTTGGTCGATTGGGAGAAATTATGCATATTAGTTGGATCTTCAGTGTGTGGATTTCTAAGTTTAGCCAAATACCTAAAAACTACATGTTCTATGTGTATTTGTTTGTTCTAACACTTTTCATGTGCACTTAACATGCACTTAAACAACAGCTATATTGAATTAAAACTTTGGACATGAACATTTGTGTTGTGGATGGGGGGACCCACACAAATCCACTTATATTCTTGTCAGACAAATGATATTGGTTTTGCAGTATTGATCACAAAAACACAAATAATTTAATCATAGACTGACACATTAACAATTAAGACAAAGGAAACATTTGACACCAATAAAAATATGTTTGTATTATAACAGTTACTGTTTTACTGCTAGTACACTCCTTAAAAATAGAAGTATTTTGTCAAAGAAGCACAGTTCATCCTGGTTCAAAAATGGTACTTAACCAAATTGGTCTTACAGTCTTTATATTAAAATGCTTTATAAAAAATATATATATATGAATGTACTACTGATGAAGGCTATGGCCGAAACATGTTTAGTACCTAAGACATTTTAATAAACAGTGATGTGTTTGTACGATTTATCTAATTATGCCCCCCTGCAAAGAAGAGGGGGTATATTGTTTTGCACATGTCGGTAGGTCGGTCAGTCCGTCCGTTCACTAGATGGTTTCCGGATGATAACTCAAGAACGCTTAGGCCTAGGATCATTAAACTTCATAGGTACATTGCTCATGGCTGGCAGATGACCCCTATTGATTTTTAGGTCACTAGGTCAAAGGTCAAGGTCACAGTGACTCGAAATAGTAAAACGGTTTCCGGTTGATAACTCAAGAACACTAACGCCTAGGATCATGAAACTTCATGGGTACATTGATCATGACTCGCAGATGACCCCTATTGATTTTCAGGTCACTAGGTCAAAGGTCAAGGTCACAGTGACTCGAAACAGAAAAATGGTTTCCAGATGATAACTCAAGAACGCTTACGCCTAGGATCATGAAACTTCATAGGTACATTGATCATGACTCGCAGATGACCTCTATTGATTTTCAGGTCACTTGGTCAAAGGTCAAGTTCACAGTGACAAAAAACGTATTCACACAATGGCTGCCACTACAACTGGCAGCCCATATGGGGGGCATGCATGTTTTACAAACAGCCCTTGTTTTATTATTAAAATAGCCTTTGTTGGGCACACAGAACACAAAGAGCAGTCTCCAGTGAGGCCCCAAAACAAATATTGACCATAAGGTCAGGAAAACTTAGTGTCTGTAGATATCACTAGCCCAGATGCAAAGTCATGAACAAAATAGTACAAGACTTGAAAACCTCACAAGCTAGGAGGGCAAGTATGCTCAAAATTATTCCCGTATCTCATGCTTTTAACTGGCCATATCTGAGTGGTTAACAGATTTTTGAAGACCACACTAAAGTGTGTTATGTTTTCTACTTTCCAGGTTTTGGAATATGCTTAAAATTACTTTTGAATCTAATTACTGGCTTTGTCTGAGGGCTGACAGATTTTGGTTGAAAAAATTAAAGTGTGTTATGTTTTCTATTGTTCAGGAGTCGTGATTTCTACCACACGTGTTACTGTCTGAGTGGACTGTCTGTCGCACAACACTTTGCTGGAGGAAAACTAAGCCATGTTCTAAATATTGGGCATGAAAACAACATACTTGTAAGTAGTATTACCTGCAATTAAAATATTGGGCATTAATATGACACAATATAACAGATATGCAAGAGTAGTGTACAAATGTTTAATGTTCAATGATGATATGAAAGTCCTATATTATATACACAATATAATATATATTCTTCTTATATCACGTTTTCGGTCAAAATTTTGAAGGCTGTGAGAGTTTGTATTCAATATCATATATTTATTGTTTTGAAGACCGATGTAACCTTGGATAATTTCACACAAACTGGAGTGAGATTATCAGGTTGCCAGTTACTGGTATTCTCACCTCATTTACAGCATTTAATGGAATAAACACATTCCTTGGTTTGTAAATTATAAGTCCTGCAACTTTTACTTTTTATTTGGGCCTTATCCATAATGCTGCTAAGAAAACATTTAATGAGATGCACTGAAAAATTCATTATCAAATCATGTTGTTTATGTGAACAACCTTCATCGAACTTTGGAGTTTGAGTTTGGTATGTCATCTACCATACATTTTTAACAATGATAAAGGCATAGAAGGGAAAGCGATTGTGCAATTATTTGAAAAAAATATGATGACTTTGACAATTTTATATTTCAATGAGTTTAATTCATATGCGTACAGTGTCATGTAAGATTAGCAGCCCACAACTGATAATGAGCAACGACACTTTCCACCAAATTTGATTTTTTTCTAACAAAAGACATTTTTTAAATGAAAAATTCCATTAAAGTGGAAAGTGTTGTCCCTGATTAGCCTGTGCAGACTGGATAGACACTACGCTCATGCATTAAGCCCCGTTTTCCCAGACATACTGACATTGATGTGATTTCTACTTGCAGAGAGCTACCCACCCAGTGTACAATGTGTGCGTGGACAATGTGGTCCATGCTGAGATGTACTTCCAGCAGCTAACACATCCTAAACACGTCACCACTGAATAACGGACTTAAATGCTATTCTTAAAAAATATATAGAATATATAGAAAACCAGTATGTTAATTGGACTGATTTATTGTAAATCCTCTTGAATTTGAAATCTTTAAATGTACTTAAATTTTTATTTTAAGTTTCCACTTTTTAGCTTTTGTGATCGGTCTTTGTCCGTTGTCTGTCCATCCGTCGTCCACATTTGGTTTGTAAACACTCTAGAGGCCACATTTCTTGTCCGATCTTTATGAAACTTGGTCAGGAGATTTGTCCCAATGAAACCTCGATTGAGTTCAATACTGGGTCTTGCTGGGTCAAAAACTAGGTCACTAGGTCAAAAAAAAGAAAAACCTTGTAAACACTGTAGAAGTCACATTTTATGCCCAATTTTCATGTAAATTTGTCAAAATGTTTGTCTTAATGATGTGTTGGTTGAGTTCAAAAGTGGTTCCGGTCTGTTGAAAAACATGACCGCCAGTGGGCGGGGCAGTTTTCCTTATTTGGCTATAGAGAAACCTTGTAAACACTCAAGAGGCCACATTTCTAGGTACAAATCTTACAAAAACTTTATAAACATACGTAGAATTAGCATTAGTTGCAAATGTTTGCATTGCAAAAAAAACATGCAAATGGACAGTACTCAATCAAAATTAATCATATGCTCACACTGCAAAAGTAAACAGAAGAGAACCAATCTAATATGCTCTAGAGTTCTGAATTTTCAACTACCGGTAAGCAATGAAAAAGGCCTTGTACATAAAAGTGAGCGAACTAGGGCCCTCTTGTTATATTTATTTGTATCCCTAATGAAGACATAGATTTTTTTTACTAGTATGCAGAAAACATCAGGAAATGAATGGGGACACATTTGGGGAAAACAAAAACTGTGTTCTATTATTTTTACTGTTTTAAAATATTGATCAACCATGGATACATCATAATAATAGCATTTCAACTAGCAATACTGTATGGTTAGGAAGGAACAAAAATCACTGTTTCTTGGCTGTGTCACAGATTCATTTGTGCTTTACTGGTCAGTGTTGTTGCTAAGCATTATTTGGTGTATATGTATCATTCCATATTAATTAATTTCTTAACATTCAAGGTTAAGTTATTGTACTTAATGCATAATATAGTTCACATCGTGTTACTGTTTTTGTCAATCATCTTGTTGCTTGATATCAACTGTTTTAATAAAATATGTCCTCTAAAACTGCTTGGAGGAAATAAAATCTGCAAGAGTGGTCCTAGAGTGACCCTATTACAAAATACATAGATTTCTTGTGATCAATTCAACTACATGGCTTCCCTTTATTATTCTCCCGCTATGAAAGTGGAAAAAAGGGCTTATAGTGTTAACGATTACTGCGTGTGTGATTGCATGCGTGTGTTTGTGTTTTATTTGCGTTGGACATCATGTATCTGGATCATATTAATGTTTTATGACATTATGGGGTTTCAAAATGATTTCTCCTTATATGTCTGTACTGAAGGTACATGTTCATGTCTGGCTCATTACTTTGTTGTGCAGGATGGGACTCCAATATAAACTATAGACCATAATGATCATCATACCAAGACGATGTGTCACATGCAACAATTGGTCTTTGATAAAAGGTCAAATTCACGGTAGCCACGAGTATTTTGCATAGACCTTATATGCATATATTGAAAAGAAATGTTCCTGTACATCCCATAACTTTATTTTAACAATCCTTTGGAAATAAATTTGCACAAATGGTTATCATTTCAATAAGATGTGTTAGTAGTTTTTGCATATTCGTGACATGTATAAATTAATGTGAAAGTACATGATCATGTCAAGCTCATGTCTATGTTGTTCATTATGGAATTTTAAATAAATTGTAACTAATGATCATCATTTTAAGACGGCGTATCACATGCAACGACCATATCCCTTGCTTCAAAGCCAAGGTTACAGTGGACACTTGTACTTTCCAATGTTGATACAGTCAAAGTACATGTTTGTGTCTGGTCAATAGCTTTGTGGCACATTATGGGATAATAAATTGGCAGAGATATTAACTTATCAGGACAATATGTCACATAAAATCCAGTTGAGTCCCTTCAAGGTCAATGTCACACTGGACACTTGAAGTTTGTGCATAGTGAATATATGGTAATAATGATAGTAGATGTTCATGTGACTTTCAAATCTATTTCTTCAAAGTGTATTGGCAAAATTTAAAAACAGAATATTTGTATGCATCAACTTTGGTGCCTGCTCAGGACATTTTATTTAGCATAATTATTTGACTATGAAGAGATTTTTGAAAATCTACATAAACTTCTGCTCCTTTTTTGAGCAGCCCAGGGCCATGTTGTATGATGTAAATTACATCGGCCGTTTTCATATCTTATCTGAACAGCAATACATGTATTTTGTATGGGCATTAATGGAAAAGATATTGTTCCATTTATTTTATTATTGAAACTGCATTAATGTAACAACGGGACAAGTTTATAAATTGAATTTTACATACTGGTAATGTGTTGATGTTATGTATTTAAGATTACAGATTTTGTATGAGTTTTATTATGTATTAAATACTAAAATATGTGTCACATAATTTAAATATGCTGATATTAATACAGAATTAATACAGAACTTCTTCAAAAGTAAATGATACAAAATTGCAAAGGATTGGGAAACAGTTTGTTAAGGGGATTACACAACTACTGGTAATCAAGACATATTGAGTAGTTATTGTCCCCTACCGGTTAAACCAGAGGGGACTTATGGTTTGCACTCAGTGTGTCCGTGAGTCTGTCAGTCAGTCAGTCAGTCAGTCTGTCACACTTTTCTGGATCCTGCTATAACTCCATAAGTTCTTCATATTTTTTCATGAAACTTGAAACATGGATAGATGGCATTATGGAGATTATGCACGTCATTTCATTTTGTTCCTATGTCAAAAATTCTGGTTGCTATGGCAACAAATATATATATTTTTTAAATCTGACGATGGTGGAGTTTCACCGGTAGGGGACCATATTGCTTGACAATAGTCTTGTAATTCATCACTTTACAGGATTGTGAACATGAAGCTTTATATGATATTTATATTGAAATTGTATTCAAACAATTAGCCAATCACATGGTCAGAGGCAGATATTTACAATGTGCAACATTACTTTTATATAATTGTAATGGTCTCAAAACGTTGGTAGTAATTAATTATACATTTTTTCTCATGAAGTGAGAATTTCACCTTCTGAAAAAAATCGTACCAGTTTAAATTGTAAGTTTAAATAATTGAACTTTTTCCCCCAAATTGTATTGTTTGTTGTTGTCAGTAAGTGTTTGACTAAAGGTGTGTTGTGAACATGTTGTGTTATTTTATTTGGTGCAAATGTACTTTCATGTTAGCTCTGTATTGCAATTAAATGTTCTTTCAAATGCCTTTGATGCTGTTGTTATTTTTGTGTTTATGCGTTTTTAGCTTTTAAACATATGGTACGAATGGGAATTAATTAAATGTTAATGTTGTAAGTGGCACTTTAGGTTTTTGCTATCAAAACTTTACATAAGAAGCAAACTGCAGGGAAGTTGGAGGCTAAAAACCTCAGTTTAAATTACGGTTGCTTACTAGAGTTAATAATCTTCAGGAGATGTATTCAACTTGCCATGTTCTAGCTTAATTGTCATTGAAATCTTGGGGGCAAGAGACAAATTTCAAATCTTTTTTTGCGCAGCTGTTTGACCCAGCTTTTCACCTATACTCACCTTTCACATAATGCCAGCAAACCCGAATGAATAAATTACATTGATTCTATTTGCTGCTTTGAGCAGCATCACCATGTCTTTGAAGGGCGTAACACTAATTAATGTAGGGAGCTGCGGACACGCATATTGGCCCAGTTACAGATTACGGGTAAATTCCATCCCCAGGACTTTCAGTTTGCTATAGTATAAATAACTTCAATTTTCTACCGCAAAGCATCATGGTTTGATGTTCAATTTACCAGATGAAAATTAGATCATTAAAGACTCGCGCGACGCGAAAATGGGTCTTGTGCAAAATGAAGCCAGCATAGCTCCAGACCAGCCTGCGCATCCACGCAGTTTCGCAAGGAAATGCATATTGAATAGGCTACTCAGGAAATACCACGAAACTTTCGTGCTTTTTTATAGCCGAAAGCGTAGCCCCTGACCAGATCGCGCAACTGCATATGCCATAAGACCAATTTGCACATGACGAGGATGTAACAGCGTTATTTCAATGTGTCGAAAGAAAACTGCGTCTTAATCAATCCAAATATCATGTATTTCGATGAGGAAGAAATAAGTTCATAATAAACCATGTGAGGACACACATGGTGTGATATCACGTAGTAAAATTTGTATTATCTACAAACACTAGTATGTGGTTTAATACATGGCACGTCATAACAAACAATTCATGTGGCGTATATGCAACAATTAAGTGAGAAAATTACACAATACATAACCCTTTTTTTTTTAATTGGTAACTTAGAAACGTCAATTTTCTACCTTCATTCTCAAGTCAGGATATACGCCACATATCTTTTTTAAATGAATTTTCTTGTTATATATAACATTGTTGTCAACCGATTTGTGTTTTTCTTTGCAAGCTTAGCTAATCCAAGTGGTTCACCAATACTAAGTGCATATTCTTAGAATAATATCTGACAACTGCCCTCCTAGAACCTTGTTAGACTGGGTCTGTAAACATAATTTAATGACCAGTCCCCACAAAACTTGTGACCAGACTAGGATTCAAACTCATGGGCCCCAGATTAGGGGTGTGACTTTGTGAACACCTTGAGAAAACAAAAATACTGCCCCCCACCCCTCATATGATTCATTCAAACTATTTTTTTTAAGGATCCAGCGAATCTTAAATTAATTTGTTATATTATCCAATCTGGATCTAGACAAAAAATAATTAACCATCACTATGACTATGAACTAATTTAAGAAAATGTAACAAGTTTCATATCCCTGAGAAAAATCATTAAAGGTGAACATTATCTTTGAGCCATGCATATCAAACTGAAATCCTTAGCTATAAGTGGCCAAGAAAAGAAACAGCTAAGATAGTAATCTGTATAGTGGGTGTTTCTGCATGTATTGCAATGTCCCTTGTCAAAAATTATTGCATCATACATCTTATCCTAAACCCAGGGCAGATTTACACAAAACTTCACAGGGATGTACCTCAAGTGACTCTCAAAGACTTGATATAGAGCCAAAAAATGTCTAAAATACAGACCCCGGGTTGCAATATTTGGACCTTTTCTTCTAGGTTTGTTTATAAAATGACCATTGGATCAAAACTGAACGCCCCCCTGAGGGCAAGTTATTTTCATAATAAGAATATTGTGGAAACTAAAGTCTCCAGACAAAATGGTTTGATTCGTTAAGTTCATGACCCATGAGTTACAAAAAATGTGCCAGTAACTTGTATATGTACTTGTGTATAGTTAAACTTCAACCAAACTGTAAAGCTAATAGCCTCTTGGTAGATATTTTGTGTTAAGGCCAGTATAGTAGTATATACCACTTCAATGTCAACATGTTATTCTGGCAATCTTAAACAAACATATGAATATGGAACAAATGTTGTATAAACACACTAACTTTATATGGAACCCATCAATGATTGTTTTCTTCAAAGAAATGTGTACGAAACAAGTTTACACAAAGGATACTTAAAAGTTATTTTCTTGCAAAACAAAACTTGTTCGTGTCTGTATCATTTTAGGAAATCTGCACTATCTAATGGGATTCTCAAACAGTGTTCTTGCTTGCGAACATTATTTGCATTTCAATCCAACTATTTTCGTTTACTTTATTGTACTACTTCTGAACTTTTTTTTTTTTTTCATTTATGTTAGATGATCTGTTATGAAAAAAGTAAAAAGATGGTATATACTTGCTTAAGGCAATATAATGACAATTTACGTGTAGTTTATATGGTTTCTGCCTAGCGACTGGGAAGTCACGGGTTTGATCCCAACTGTGGAGGCATTCTTTACATCTGCCCCAGAAACACCAAGTACTGGTTCTTATCCCAGGAAATGGACTCGTGGGCGTTTCAAATAAGCCTTAGGCTTTCTATGCAATAGAGCTTAAATGAATAGGTTTAAACTAGAAAGCAACATAATAAGGTGTTTCTAAAAGAACAAGAGCTGTGTAAGTGAAACACAATGCCCCCTATTGCGCCACTTTGAAGCCATATCTTTGACCTTGAAAAATGACCTTGACCTTTCACCACTCAAAATGAGCAGCTCCATGAGATACACATGCATGCCAAATATCAACGTTAAGTTTTGAGACAGAATGACAGACAGACAGGCCATAAGCAATATATCCCCGATCATTCAATCCGGGGGCATAAAAATGTATTCAAATCATGACTATAATAGAAATTCTCATGTCTCAGATCACTCCTGTATGCCAATGTGTATTCAGATGAGAAACTAATGGCAATCTTGCTTTCATCTTCAGTTGTAAGACTAACATCATAAGAGCAAATATAAGCAATTCTATTATATGTACATCGAAAGATATTATTTCTTCATCAAGCCAACTCTTGTTTCATCACAATTTATTAAAATCTATACAATTATATAACATAAACAACTAGAAAACACATTCGCAATGTAAATGTGTATTGATACATAATGGCAAAAAATAACAGGATAATTTTGATGACATGAAATGTGCTTCATGTTACTTTATATCTGCTTCACAAAGCAGACTTCATTATTATTATCAGAATTTAAGGAACATCTATTAAGTTCTTAAATAAGGCCCTTATTTTTTAAACATGTACCTAAGAAGAGCATGCAGCTCAAGTTGTCTTAAATGGGCTCAATTTTGGATTTACCCAATAATTTGGGCATACAAAGCATACAAATTTCAAATCCTTTCAAAATCGCAAACTGTATCAACCATTGTTTTTATAATGGAGCTATCATGGTTGGATAAATTCGGTCAGGATTGTTTGTATCTACAGCTTAGATAGGTTTTCCCATTGTTATGGAGATCCAGAAAACACATATTTATTGAAACAGCAATACTATTTAGGTCACTTTTTACTAGTCTGCCTTACAATTCTATCTACCATGCACAACAAATAAAGAAATTAACAAGTTTTCTCCAATTCCAGACTGGATACACAAATGCACCAAACATAATAAATTGCATGCTGACATAAAACATCCATCATATACCAATAACTATATGCATCACCATTATGGCGTAAGAAACTATTGACACTGGAAACAAACATTTTTGTTATTTTAACCAATCATGGTGTTTGTATAACTCAATTGTTAGTAAATTAATAGTGCGCAACATGTCAGGCATGTATTAACAAAATCCTAGTGTTTAATAAAAGTTTTGGTAGCTTATATGTATTTGTCAACTAAAGTTTAATGATCAACTTCAACAATAACATCATCTTGTTTATAACTTAAAATATATAATTTAAAAAAAAACTGTTGTTGGTTTGGACTTGATTTACAATCCTATATAAGCAGGTTACAAACTAATATTTTTGAGTTGAACCCAGCTCATAAAATACATGAAGCATAGAATCCCAATAACAGAAAAGATTTTTCATCAGATTTCTGATTTTCTTTTCTGTTTCAATAACGCTAGTAATTGAAGCAAACCATATAAAGTTTCCATACAAGCAATGGCACTTTGCTATACTGTACATTTAAACCACACTATTTGCAAACCAGGCTTAAGGTGCCAAAGTTTTGTCCCATATTAGCTGTGCAGTCTTCAAAGGCTTTTCTGGGGCAACACTAATGTGGGGTGAGACTTTCTTCCGCTTCTGGATTTTCTTTTAATAAAGACCTCCTTTCCACACAAAATCCATAAAAGAGGAGTGTTGTCCATGATGAGACTGTGCAGACTGAACAGGCTTATCTGGAACGACACTTTAGGCACATGCAATAAGCCTGGTCTTCCCACAGCGCGGCTCTTTTGCATAACTGATCATTTCAACCATTTCAAAACCAGTTCCAGTACTTACTGTAGTACATGTATGACACAAATAAATCCCGTCAATCTAGCTTGAATTTCGAAAATCTAATCTCATTCACTATCACATCTTCAGTGGCCATGTAATTTCAAATTCCTCAAATCTTGAGAAAAACATTATAGAACCACATTCTGTAATGCAATAATTTGTCATGACACATTCACACACACATTTATGTATATTTTGGAATTGCTGAGTCTCAAGGTAACAATGTCTTTCCCGTAACAATGTGCTGCCCATTTTTGTCAGTCTAAAGACAGTTTTATTTTTTTTGCCACTGGTACTTGTCCATTAGGTTCCTCAGAGTCAGAACCAGAAGCGTCAAACGACAAAGATCCACTGCGAGAACTCACAGATCCTGACACTGCAAACTGTCCTGTGCTTTTTGCCTTTTCTAAAGATTTTACTGAAACATAAATGACACAAAGTTTTCTTTATAAAGAAATATCATTTATTTTATTACACTAAACTGGTATTTATACTGGTGAAACTTAAAAAATGCATATTGACCAATCCTTTCCAAACTGGAGCTTTGTAAATAACTGCATCACCACCTATGTTTTTTAAAGGGAAGATAACTCCATAATACATGGGGTGTTTTAAAAATCTCATGTGGTTTTCCAGTCATTTTGGGAAAATGAATCTAGTCAAATTGGGACTTTAAATTGATAAAATGGCAAATTTGGGATTTTTTTACAACAAAATGGACAAAATTAGGTGTTTTTTTATTTAAAAAATCTACACATCAGTCCGTTTTCCTTGCCATTTTTGAACAAAAAAATCATATACACTATAGTTATGAACCTTTGTGAGATGTTGATCAAATAAAATTGAGAGATAATAATTAATCATTTTTACACTTCTTTCTAAAAAAAAAAATTGGAGGGGGGGGGATCAGAAGAAATACGGATTGGGATCAGGTCTGTTTGGTTTGGGATCGGGTCCGTTTACGGCCTATTTTACATAGCACAAAAACCCCTACATTTTATACTTCCTGGTGATGACATATCTGACATTAAAATATAACTCTGCTTGCTTTGCTAATGTTGCTTTGTAGAACATTAAGAAAAGTTTGCCACAATCAAGGTATCTCTGAGCACAAAGAATGGTACACTATAAATATTAATTATTATAAATAATCAGTACATATAGTAATAATACACTTCTAGCAGTTACATACATAAAATGGATAATCCATTTAGTTTTAGAATATGCATTTTCCATTATGCATCTTCTAGTTTGTAATAAGTGCTTCCAATAGCTTTCAAAAGTTGGAAATCCTGATTTTTTAATCCTTAAGATTTGGACATCCCAGACATTAAGTTCGAAGTTTTGATTTTAATTACAGTATTAAACTGCGTACATTAGCCATATTCAATGCTTCTACTCACTTTGTTGTTCCAATATGCTGTTGTGTTTTTTGAGTTCATCAATATCCTGCTGATGACTGTGGTTTTTCCTCCTCATGTATGTTATGTAGTCTGCTGCCTTTTTCAAAATTTGTGCTCTCGAAACCTGCATGATCGAGAAAAAGTGTTACCTAAATAACCAGTACACAATCATGTTAATGCACAACATTCTATAGATCCATATCTTCACATTAATTTGATTATTTACTAGTAAAATGTGAAACCAAAAATTTGATCTCTGAATGGCTCTCTTTGTGAAATTGAAATGTCGTCCTGTTTTGTTTTCCTATACTCGTTTAAGATTGTCAACTGTCATTTTGTCAAATAAGTAAACATACGCATATTGTGATTTCAATTTCATAATCTCATTCTAGTTAGAACTGAGCAACATTTAATTATAACAGTTTCAGATATGGAAAACTTACATAACAAGGGCTGTTTGTAAAACATGCATGCCCCCCTATATGGGCTATAAGTTGTAGTAGCAGCCATTGTGTGAATACGTTTTTTGTCACTGTGAGTGGTGGTGGTGGTGGTGGTGGTGTTGGTGGTGGTGGCAGGAGAAATAGTAGAAGTAGTAGTAGTAGAAGTAGTAGTAGTAGTAGTAATAGAGTAGTAGTAGTAGTAGGTGGTGGTGGTGGTAGCAGAAGAAATAGTAGTAGTAGTAGTAGTAGAAGTAGTAGTAGTAGTAGTAGTAGTAGTAGTACTAGTAGTAGAGCAGTAGTAGAAGAGGTAGTAGTAGTAGAAGTAGTAGTAGTAGTAGTAGTAGTAGTAGTAGTAGTAGAGTAGTAGTAGTAGTAGTAGTAGTAGCAGTAGAAGTAGTAGTAGTAGGAGTAGTAGTAGAAGTAGTAGTAGTAGAAGTAGTAGTAGTAGCAGCAGCAGCAGTAGTAGTAGCAGTAGTATGCATAACAAAAATGCAGTTAGCCTTACATTTGGTAAAATTTAAATATATTACAAGGGAGGCAAATCTGTTACAATAAATTTAAACTTATTGCATTTGTTTCCCCTGTAGTGTATTACCTCCCCTGTCCTGCTTATATTTATATTAATCAACAAAATTAAACATTAACACAATATTTTATATACAAAATATACAAAAAATCTCATATTCTGATAATATTTTTACTGATCCACTGTATTTTACTAAAAGGATGATGTTTCATTGGACTGATAATTATAGATTTAGGATTACAGACCAGTTGCTTCAGTAATATTGTTCAGAGTGTGCCCTGTTGGCCGCGTATGCATTCTTGAATTATCATTCAAAAAACCACTTTACTATTTCGAGTCACCTTGACCTTGACCTTTGACCTAGTGACCTCAAAATCAATAGTGGTCATCTGCGAGTCATGATCAATGTACCTATGAAGTTTCATGATCCTAGGCCCAAGCGTTCTTGAGTTATCGTATGACAACCACCTGGTGGACGGATCGACCGACAGACCGACATGAGCAAAGCATTATGCCCCCCTTCGAAGAAGAGGGGGTCATAATAAATGAATACGAATCTCTGTGTTTGGTCAACATACTTTTACCTTTTCACCATGAAGCTGAGGGACAGAGTCCCGTAAGCTGGTGAAACTTTCTTTGATGTGGTCTCGACGTTTTCTTTCCAGAGCATTGTGGTGAGCTCGACGTTCAGCCTGAAATGATACAAATGGACACCTGAGTTTTGTTAGGGAAATAAAAGTATACTACACACAATTTTATTTGAGGGAGCTTAACCATTGATATTTCCATACAGTATAACAGAAAGTCATATCAGACTCCGAGTTTGTTACTGTAGAAACCTACAAGTGGATGTTTTAAGATTTCTATCAATGGTAAGAAAATTAAAAAAATAAAACTTTATATATTCAGAATGAAAGTTTTAATTTCTGGGCCAATAAGAAGGAGTAGGTAGTAATAGTATGTTCATGTTTTATAATTATGTTGTTTTAAACACAATTTAACTGCACGCTTAAGGTTCCAAAAAAAGTAAAATAGTAAAACTTTAAATAATTAAGTCCTTCCATTACAGGGAAGGGAAAACCATTTGATTTATGCAAATCGGTGACAAGGTCTGGGCTAGCTTGATGCTCTAATACGAGACAGTAACCTTATGTTATGCATTCTTAATGACGAGTTAAATTGTAGCGACAAAATAATACCATGCTTCCCTACAAACACTAGGTTCAACCAATGAAGTTTTTACTTCCTTTTTTTATAGTATGATTACTAAATTACCAAATTACTATAGCTAAGCTTTAGGTAAATTTCAATAATGCAAATCACATATAAAAATATGAATGATTTTAATAAGAGATAAGACAAACTTCTTTTTTTTTTCAACGAACAGATGACTACACAAAATACTTAAAAGACGTGGAAATTCACTCGTTATTTTCTAATAATTTATTATGGTTGCATACATGTACATTTTGTGTTTACACTAGTTGCGCATGCGCGCAAAGTTCGCTACGATAGCTAAATAGTCTTAATCTGATTTCTCTTAATAAATCTTCAAATAAACTCTTCTCATTTCTAACCAACTTAACAATCATTTTTATACCGGCGTCATGTAGCTGGTCGAGCTCTGTGTACCCATACTGTTAAAGCCATCTTCGTCCTCTTCCTATAAAGATGAGATCATCGCAACAGTGTTATGGTTGTGCATGAAATACACAAACTTACATCACTGTAAATCGCGAAAAAAAGTAAACAATAAATTAAGGATAGAGTTGGGAATATGCTTACGTCGCTTTCGATGTCGACATCGCGGTCTTCATCACTCATTTTGATTAATGAACGTTGACAGTGTTGATGATTTCACAAAAATGGCGACCAAACAACGCCACGAGGTCAGTACCCACGTGCTGTTCTGTCAGTAAACAAAATAAAAAAATATTTTTTATTTCGGATTAAAAAAAATGTTGTTCTCACACAGTTTTAAATAAAAGATTATGGTTAAGCTTTTTAGTAGTTATTTTATAATAAAAGTGTTCATTTCATTCCAAGTGTTTAATATTATTATGTTGGACTATTTTTACAAAGGAACTTATTTTAGTGTGCTTACTTTAAATAAGGTATGCTGGTTTGTACTCAATTTATTTCGAACCAAAAACTGATCAATATAACCAACATTGGTGTATGTTGTTAGATGGTGCGGTGATTTAGTTCAATTAATCTACAAATAAAACCATAGTATTCCTCTTTCCGTTAAAATGCAGGACCCATTTGAAGCATCGTTGTACATTGGGATATGTTCAAGGTGACTGTGAAACAAAGTGCGTTATTGGCTAAAATTGAGAAAACATTGTTCGCCGACCAGTGGAGGGAGCTGAGCCATGGTCGGGACTGAAACGACTTGTTCCAGAAGTGTGTTCCGTGCTCTACCGGACGGGAAAATGATGTATGTAGACACTGGTGCGACAGAATAGCACGAATTATGGAGCGTACGACCCGTGGTTGAGAGCGGGTTAGACCGGACGTATTAAGGTCGCGTTTATTCAACTATGGCATTGTTGACGCGCTATATGAGCACATGCATGGCATTTTTTTCGACGCTATTGAAGCGTCGGCTATTTAAGTGTGGCAATCATCTGTCTGATGCTGCTGGTTTGTTTGATGTATCCAGTGACAAAACGGACTATCCGTCTCTGTACCGCAACAAGTTTGTTGAAATTCTTATTTGAGAAATAAAATTTAAAATGCGTATGTACATAACACATCGACAGATCGCCTGGTAATCAATGTAAAATAACAAAAATTTAAACAAACAAGTTGTCCGGCAAAAATTCTAGCGGGCGGGCAAAATCTGTGAAAGTAGTAAAATCGTTAAAGATCAAATGTAAAGAAGGTTCATGCACACTCTCACTGAGATTTTTCTACACGCACGAAATCCAACTAAAGGGGCTTATCGAAAAAAGTAAAGTACCTGTATATGTAAATATATTTTTCTAAACGATTTGATCAATGTGATAGTGTTACTATATAATTGACTGCATGAAGATCGATGCTATACATGGCCGTGATAAGGATAAAATACGTTACCTTCGGTATGATTTTGGATATAACCGTCGTTTATTGCACGAGTTTTGCTAAAAACTAGTTTATTCAGCACTATATTACTATATATTTCTTCATGTTTGCTCTCACAAAAGCTGCTTCAAAGATCTAACATAATAGTACTAGCTATTTTGCCGCTTTCATATTCATCATCGCAATTGATTTTGCGTTAAATGAATATTTCAAACAATTGAACATATGTGGTTTGCGTTTTACCTGCTCCGTAAATACGATTCCGCTAAACAATGGTCATTTCTTGCATCTATCATCCGTGATTAAGATTTAATATAGTTCTTAGTGTGTTATTATTTATTTATTTATATTTAATAACAGTCTACACATTTTCAAAATCAATAAACAATAGCTAGGCAGTTCGTTTAAGCTATATTATTGTTAAATAAATGTTACAAAATGTTTACAACTAAAATATTGGGTATACATGACTGCGTCCCTTAATATTTTACTTCAGCAAATCGTATTGCATTTGTAAATTTACACACGTAGCAAATTAAACGGAGTGGTTTTTCGCATAAGGCCATACAGGTGCTGCTAAATTCATTGATTTCTGGTCATTGAAGTTACTGAGAAATACTGACCCGGCCAAGAAAACACCCACATTCGTTGAATTGATACCCCGTCAAATAAATTGTGTTTATTGATGGATGCAGAACTAAAAGAAAAGGTCGAGCTCACTTATTTGAACACGTGAAATCACTATTTATGAATCCATTAACATTGATATATTAACACTCATAGGATTTGATGTTGAAATCTTGTATCGTGTCCGAGAAAAAGCTCAAAAACGTTACGTCATACAAACAAGGACTATAACTCTTTTTCAAGAAAATTTAGGGTTATTTCTCTTGCGCATGTCACTTATCCACGTTGATATCTATACAAAGATACAGTTTCGTGTTGAATAATTGTATGATCCGAGATATAACCATTAACATTAAATACAAAAACAGAAAAAGGCAATAACTCTTATTTGAGAAAGTGTATTGTTATGGTTCTTGTGCATGGTAATTCCTCCTCATTCATGATTGATATCTGGTCACCAATGAAGTTTCATGTTGAAATTTAATATATCCCCCGATAGTTTCTGCGATATAGCCCCGAAAAGTCTGTTACTTAGAGACGGATGGACAACGCCAAAACTATGTCCCTCCGCTTTCGGTTGTGGATAAACAAGGACGGACAGACGACGCGGCTATTGACATATCGGTTCCCCAGATAATCAAAGTACTGACAGTACTGGTGTCACGATGCTTTTGAGAGGATGGATTTAAAGCATCAAGTTAAGTTTATCTACATCACCACAATCAACACAATTGTGTATGTTGCAGGGGACAAAAATACCACTCGTCCGCTCGTATTGACGAGTAAAATCTCGAAAGGACGAGTGAATTTCCCTAAAGCTCTCGTCCTACAGGACGAGTGAAAAAAGCTGATGTTAAAATATGTATTTTCTGGCGAGTAAGACTTGTTTTCATTAAATAAAATCATTTTCTTAAATCATATCTATTCCGAAAGTAGATCGCGAATGAACCGGAAATTGTAATTGTAAATTTCATACAGCAGGTGCGCGTTGTTATGCGAGACTGTGTCCCCAGTAAATATTGGCTTTTTGGTGTAAACTTTGCGCGTCCATGGTGACAGGGAACCAACCTATGCATTCACTGTAAGTATTGAGTTTTAAAGAATTATTTAAACGCGAAGTAGAATCTACGGTTTCAAACCAGTCTGAATTTCGTCAGAAAAATGTCTGACATACGAGCGTTCGTTAAAGTTGGCGGTAGCGATGTTCAAACGTCCGAAACGGAAAGCACGCGAGTATTAGAAAAACGGCAAACACAAAATTGTCTTCAATTATTTATTGTGTGTTCCTCATAAATAAAGTAATTTATTTCACTGCTTAACATTTATTTTGTGATCAGCTGGCATGAACAACTGAGTAAGCAGCAATTTAGCAGTGATACAAGAAACTTTATTAGTCATATCAGCCCTTTGAAATCTTCATTTCACCCATATTTTAAGGACAAGTGCATGTGTTTGCAGGACGAGTGAAAATGTTAATGCACTTGTCCTGCAGGACGAGTGCAGTTTAGAAATATTTTTGTCCCCTGTGTTGGTACGAAAAAAAATTTGGTACAAAAATTTTGCGACAAAAATTTGGGTATGAAAACAAATTTGGGTACGAAAAAATATTTGGGAACAAAAAAATTGGGACCGAAAAAAATTTGGGTACAAACAAAAAATTGGGGATGAACAAAAAATGGGTACGAAAAAAATTGGGTACGAAAACAAATTGGGTACGGAAAATTTTAAGTACGGAAAAAAAATTGGGGGAACGGGAAAGTAGTAACTGTGGGAAACTTGACGACCCACACTCGCACATTTTCGGCCCTTTCCGTCAAACGTCAGATAAGTTCCTCGAAGGCAATAGTATAAATACACATTTCGGAAGCGGTAATGCGGTCCTACCTACGCGCGTCAAAATGTAAGCGAAATATGTACACAAGTCTGTCAGGAATGATTGAATTAACGAAGAAAATCGTGTATTGATGTAATTTTTTTGAAGAAATGTGCAGAAAATATATTAAACAAGAGCTGTGTTTGTGAAACACAATGCCCCCTGCTGCGCAGCTTTGAAGCCATATATTTTACCTTTGACCTTGAAGGATGACCTTGACCTTTCACCACTCAAAATGTGCAGCTCCATGACATACACATGCATGCCGAATATGGAGTTGCTATCTTCAATATTGCAAATTTTGACCTTGACGGATGACCTTGACCTTTCACCAATCAATATGTGCAGCTCTATGAGATACGCATGCACGCCAATATTGAAAAAGTTATGGCCAATGTTAAAGTTTTCGGACAGACAGACGCTTTATATTTGACATTTGACCTTGAAGGATGACCTTCACCTTCACCTTTCACAACTGAAAATGTGCAGCTCCATGAGATGCACATGTATGCCAAATATCAAGTTGCTATGTTCAATATTAAAAAGTTATGGCCATTAAAGTTTTCGGACGGACGGACAGACTGACACACTGACTGACTGACTGACTGACTGACTGACTGACAGTTCAACTGATATAAGCCAACCTACCGGGGGCATAAAAAGCAATGACAATATTTTTCTCAGCCACATAATTGTTAATAGTTTGATATCACAAAATGAAACTGAAAGTAGAACTGTCAAAAATGACAACCTGTCAACGTGTTGTTTTTGCTGGCACGAGAGGGCGATTACACTCAATGTGTTCACATTTTGACCATAGGCTTTGTCAATGACCTTTATAGTATGGGTAGCTTCGATATTATTTATTGCTATCATGTAACTGCATGATTGTGTATATGTTTACAATACACAAAGCATAAATAATGATATAAATATTCTGATTGAGCTTATAATAATCTGAGAACTATAGCCAGGTCAATTAAGGACTTAAAATACAATTGTGTGTCCTGATTTCATGAAGAAATGACCATGCATGTCCTAGATTTCAAATTCAAGTCCCTGGTGTGACACATTGGTAGCATTACCGTTAAACTGTTACCAGGCTTATGAAATTAGTTTTTATTGAACTATCTAAGGAAATCTAAATCAGGCACTGATTTTTCTTGTTTTAATACAGTCATAGATCAGTTGTGGCCTCTGAGTAATGACCAATTTTTGCTTACTTGTCACCCCCTTAAAACTTTCCACACGTCTATAATAGCAAATCTGGATTTAGGTGATCTTCAATGGTACATTTAAACTTTAGCTCTGTTACAAGAGTGCTGGTAAAGTCCAGTCACATATTTAAATCTAGGCCATGTCAAAATCAAAGTGTCAAAGACAAATGAAAGATGCGTTCATTAATTATTGTCCAGTTGTTTACTACTGCTGTAAGTTTCTATATAATATGACTGATGAACATCATTTGAGAGAAAATTCACATTATCATTGTATATCAGGTTTAGCAGCCTTTTAGATAACAAAGTATGCTAGTTTTCAATGTCGCTTCTGGGGATCAAACCCGTTGGACTTTTAGGAAGATTCTGAAATTTTCGATCCCTCGAGAGCAACCAAAGCAAAAATTAAGTCAAATATTGCCGACTCGGTTTTTTGAGTTGATTCATGAGGGATAATGGAGCTTGATTGGTCATTGTCGGCTCTGGTACTACTTACATGTACCCCGGGTACTCTTAAGTATACTTACATGTACCCTGGGTACTCTAAGTATACTAACATGTACCCCAGGTACGGTAAATAAACGTAATTGTACTCGGTCCATATTAGACTGTACCCGAGTTGTATTCGCGCCCAAAATCCGATGTCGTAAAACGCGCAACCGATTATCTTAAACACACTTCTCTTCAAAAAACACTGCATCAACATGCTTTTTGAGTATGTGTTCCGATAATATAGAGGCCATTCTACAGAAAATTGACATACATGTATATATATAATTATTACAAAAAAATAGTCGACAACGACTGATTTAGGGTTTAATTTCCCGGGTACATTTTAGTATATTTACCGTACCCGGGATACATGTAACTTCAATGATGTAAGTATACTTAAGAGTACCCGGGGTACATGTACGTAGTACCCGAGCCGACAATGAACAATCGAGCGATACTGGAAGGTGCAACATCTCTCACGCCCCCTAGCATCGCCTTTAGCAGTATTCAATTCTCAACAGGAAAGTGCTGGAGTCATTGATCCCGAGGGGCAAGAAAAACAATTGATTAATGTTTGAAATAAATAATTTGATTAATGACAATTCTATTATTTGAGCCAGGTCACAGGAAAAGCTCAGTCAAATCAGTATCCAATTAAATTATTTGTTATTGTCGGAAAAACGCTTTTAAGCAAACAGCTTTCAAGCGACTGCAGGCTGATCTAGATCCAAACTGGCCACAATCGCCTTAATGTCTCTTTTACTGTGACACAGTTCATTTAACTTTAAAATGATAAAAAGTACTAACACTAAGAGAGTGTACAAACCAGTAAAGAGTTTGAAATCAATGTTGAATTTCAGGACAGCTTGGTGATCTGCAAATCCCCGATGAAATGTTGATATCGGGTATCAAAGTCATTCAATAAGTCGCAAAATGCTCGAATACAATTTATAAAGCACAATGTGACTTATATTGATAACTAAAAATACCAGTATGCCAGCTTTTCGGTGTCAAGCTGTTACGATCCAGAAAGTTCTTCATTCACATCGAGTATATATCCTTCGAATTCCAACTATTGTTGTCATAAGCGGAGATTTAGTGAATAAATAATTCATATATCCTGAATGACAGCTTCTAAATAGCGAAACAAGCCAATTTATGCAGTAAGAAAGTTTTGAATCGAGACTCTCATGGGGGCAGCCATTGTTGAATGTTGAAACACGAACGACAACTCTGCTAGGAGAATTTTATCAATGACGAGCAATCTCCTACGCAGTGGCGAATGCAAAAGGGAAGTAACTGAAAAATCGAGTTATCTCAATCGGACTGGCTCGGTCTTTTACATAGGTCGCCATTGTGAATTTTTTTTATGGTTATGGTACCTTGGACGATGCTGTTCCAGCATCGTCAAAAATTCCTCGAACATATCATATTGATATAACTCAAAACAACTCTATATATCTTTATTTATTGATAAGCGTTATATTTAGACGAAAGAGGAACATCACTTTTATAATTATCATATGAAATTCCCCTGCTTAAAAGTGTTGGCGAGACAAGCGATACTTGTTTGCAGTACATTCAAGAGCCACCCAATATCAAACAATAAATATCTTTAAAAAAAAAGATATACGGCGTTGATTGTAGTTGGAGTTGGTGAAAGGTAAAGAGTTCAATGAATGAGATCAAAGATAGCGAATGTCTTTTTCTGTGCAGTTCTTAGCTTCATCACACGCAGTACGGGATGTTACGCAGAGTTTTCGCGGCTTATTTTACATTATTACATATTGCTGGTCATAAACCTTTAGATACAAAAAAGAAAACCAAAAGAAGAATGGAAGTGAAATTAAAACATATGAGTCAACCGGCCACACGCGAAGTATCCGTACATAATATTTTATACGCGCGTTCTTCGAACAGACCTGTTTTAGTGGTTTGACGGGCATTGCTATTTGATTCGATCATTAACAGTATCGAGAATCATCGCGCTCATGGTTAATACATTTGTCAATATGGTGGAATAATTTCTGTTAAATTAATCAAAAATAATATTTATTGAATTGTTGAAAAGACATTAAGAATCTATTATTGTCATACCATAATTATATCGCTGAATATCTTCATTTAACATATTTTTGGTCTAAAGAAAATTCCAGTTCACCTAGTTCACGCGATAGCGTCTATATTATTTAACGATTATTTTACTGGCCGCGAACTGACCCTGATACTTTGCGGGTTACGGGGAAAAAAATGGGTACGAAAAAAAATTGGGTACGAAAAATTTTAGATACAGAAAAAAAATTGGGGGAACGGGAAAGTAGTACCTGTGGGGAACTTGACCCACACTCGCACATTTTCGGCCCTTCCCGTCAAACACCAGATAAGTTCCTCGAAGGCAATAGTATGAATACACATTTCGGAAGCGGTAATGCGGTCCTACCTACGCGCGTCAAAATGTAAGCGAAATATGTACACAAGTCTGTCAGGAATGATTGAATTAACGAAGAAAATATTGTATTGATGTAAGTTTTTTGAAGAAATGTGCAGAAAATATATTAAACAAGAGCTGTGTTTGTGAAACACAATGCCCCCTGCTGCGCAGCTTTGAAGCCATATATTTTACCTTTGACCTTGAAGGATGACCTTGACCTTTCACTACTCAAAATGTGCAGCTCCATGACATACACATGCATGCCGAATATGGAGTTGCTATCTTCAATATTGCAAAATTTGACCTTTGACCTTGACCTTGAAGGATGACCTTGACCTTTCACCAATCAATATGTGCAGCTCTATGAGATACGCATGCACGCCAATATTGAAAAAGTTATGGCCAATGATAAAGTTTTTGGACAGACAGACAGACGCTTTATATTTGACATTTGACCTTGAAGGATGACCTTCACCTTCACCTTTCACAACTGAAAATGTGCAGCTCCATGAGATGCACATGTATGCCAAATATCAAGTTGCTATGTTCAATATTAAAAAAGTTATGGCCATTAAAGTTTTCGGACGGACAGACAGATCGACTGACACACTGACTGACTGACAGTTCAACTGATATAAGCCAACCTACCGGGGGCATAAAAAGCGATGGCGATATTTTTCTTAGCCACATAATTGTTAATAGTTTGATATCACAAAATGAAAGTGAAAGTAGAACTGTCAAAAATGACAACTGTCAACGTGTTGTTTTTGCTGGCACGAGAGGGCGATTACACTCAATGTGTTCACATTTTGACCATAGGCTTTGTCAATGACCTTTATAGTATGGGTAGCTTTGATATTATTTATTGCTATCATGTAACTGCATGATTGTGTATATGTTTACAATACACAAAGCATAAATAATGATATAAATATACTGATTGAGCTTATAATAATCTGAGAACTATAGCCAGGTCAATTAAGGACTTAAAATACAATTTTGTGTACTGATTTCATGAAGAAATGACCATGCATGTCCTAGATTTCAAATTCAAGGCCCTGGTGTGACACATTGGTAGCATTACCGTTAAACTGTTACCAGGCTTATGAAATTAGTTTTTATTGAACTATCTAGGGAAATCTAAATCAGGCACTGATTTTTCTTGTTTTAATACAGTCATAGGTCAGTTGTGGCCTCTGGGTAATGACCAATTTTTGCTTACTTGTCACCCCTATTAAAACTTTCCACACGTCTATAATAGCAAATCTGGATTTAGGTGATCTTCAATGGTACATTTAAACTATAGCTCTGTTACAAGAGTGCTGGTAAAGTCCAGTCACATATTTAAATCTAGGCCATGTCAAAATCAAAGTGTCAAAGACGAATGAAAGATGCGTTCATTAATTATTGTCCTGTTGTTTACTACTGCTGTAAGTTTTTATATAATATGACTGATGAACATCATGTGAGAGAAAATTCACATTATCATTGTATATCAGGCTTAGCAGCCTTTTAGATAACAAAGTATGCTAGTTTTCAATGTCGCTTCTGGGGATCAAACCCGTAGGGCTTTTAGGAAGATTCTGAAATTTTAGATCCCTCGAGAGCAACCAAACCAAAAATTAAGTCAAATATTGCCGACTCGGTTTTTTGAGTCGGTTCATGAGGGATAATGGAGCTCGATTGGTCATTGTCGGCTCTGGTACTACTTACATGTACCCCGGGTACTCTTAAGTATACTTACATGTACCCTGGGTACTCTAAGTATACTTACATGTACCCCAGGTACGGTAAATAAACGTAATTGTACTCGGTCCATATTAGGCTGTACCCGAGTTGTATTCGCGCCCAAAATCCGATGTCGTAAAACGCGCAACCGATTATCTTAAACACACTTCTCTTCAAAAAACACTGCATCAACATGCTTTTTGAGTAGTTGTTCCGATAATATAGAGGCCATTCTACAGAAAATTGACATAAATGTGCAGGGCTTAACACTAAGGCACGTCCGAACGCCATTCACTTCCTGTACCTTGGTCCGGGCTAGCCAATGTCCCAGGAACATGCCCGACCGGTCGTGTGTATTTTGGGCGGGATTATATGTTCTATATCAAAAACTGCGTTTTAAATAAGCTTTTCAAAGATGCAAAAATCTTAATACAGTACGATCAGATGACAATTAAATCCCAGAGTGAGTTCGGAGACAACAAACGGATCGTATCTCGAAATAGATTCGGACCCCCCTGATTGCAATCAAAAAGAGGCCGACAATTCAGAAAATCCCCGGCGGTTTTCCTGGTAAAACACGTCAGTACCTATTTTTAAACGGAATGCCGCTAGACACGGTTTTTGATTGGTTTCCTCGAAGTGACGTGTTTTCTCAATGAAAATACGTTTGAAACTAAAAGCCGGGATCGCCCAGGATCGTCCGGAATGATGAAGGTATAAAACTCGACATTAACACAAAGTAACTATAAAATTAATAGTTATTTATCAATATCAAATAATTTTAATTTGTTGTCATAATGGAAATGTTATTCCATCCTTTAGACGATTAATAAATCCATTTAGAGGAAGATAGAGACTTTATTTAGATTAGAAGTGTTTTGACAATATTTTTTACGCAATTCAATTAGCAAAACTAATATTAATGGTCGATCCCGGCTTTTAGTAGAGAGTTAACCCTGTACAATTGTTACAACTACCGTAACACGTTATTTTGCTAAGATTCACTTACCATTTCTTGTAAGACGGTAACCCGGCAATCTATGTAAAAAAAGGTTTTAACGTTCATGTCGTTGTTTAAGTTTGGCTTTACGGGTGGGGATGGGGGTTCCTCGGATACGAAAAGAAAAGGGAAGGAGAAAAGTAAGAGAAGTATGAGGAAATAAAAAAACAAGAAAATTTCTCCAGAAATGGCGTGAAGATTACAAATAGATGTCTTAAATAGATGAATATTGAATTCAATAGCATTAGTAAGGCAAGCTAATAAGTATGATTTAATCATAATTCCGCATCTCCAAGCACAAGAAAATACAAGTTGATTGATAAATATAAAGGTTTTTATAATACTTGGGTCAGGGCACATGAAAGATTGATCAGGGCTAGTAGGTTCTGCATTTACTAGCCCGAACGGGCTAGTTGAAAAAAGTTAGTGTTAAGCCCTGATGTGTATATATAATTATTACAAAAAATAGTCGACAACGACTGATTTAGGGTTAAATTTCCCGGGTACATTTTAGTATATTTACCGTACCCGGGATACATGTAAGTATACTTAAGAGTACCCGGGGTACATGTACGTAGTACCCGAGCCGACAATGAACAATCGAGCGATACTGGAAGGTGCAACATCTCTCACGCCCCCTAGCATCGCCTTTAGCAGTATTCAATTCTCAACAGGAAAGTGCTGGAGTCATTGATACCGAGGGACAAGAAAAACAATTGATTAATGTTCGAAATGAATAATTTGATTAATGACAATTCTATTATTTGAGCCAGGTCACAGGAAAAACGCAGTCAAATCAGTATCCAATTAAATTATTTGTTATTGTCAGAAAAACGCTTTTAAGCAAACAGCTTTCAAGCGACTGCAGGCTAATCTAGATCCAAACTGGCCACAATCGCCTTAATGTCTCTTTTACTGTGACACAGTTCATTTAACTTTAAAATGATAAAAAGTACTAACACTAAGAAAGAGTATACAAACCAGTTAAGAGTTTGAAATCAATGTTGAATTTCAGGACAGCTTGGTGATCTGCAAATCCCCGATGAAATGTTGATATCGGGTATCAAAGTCATTCAATAAGTCGCAAAATGCTCGAACACAATTTATATAAAAGTACAATGTGACTTATATTGATAACTAAAAATACCAGTATGCCAGTTTTGCCGTGTCAAGCTGTTACGATATTATCAATATTACGCCATTGTGAAAAAAAAAAATCATGGTTATACCTTGGACGATGCTGTTCGCATCGTCAAAAAGTGCACGCACAAACTGTATTGATGTCAAGAGTTGAGTGTAAAACTGTTCTATCTATCAAGCATTTTCATTAGAGATAAAATTGTTTAATTCATGCTGAACACGCAGTAAAACAGTGTTACAAAGACGCGGTCATGTTTCCAATGTTCTGGTGGTATGCTCAAAACTGCCCTTTGGAATAAATGAAGTGTATTCATTCGTGTCTAGCCGCGGGAAATTGTATTTGAATTTTATTGGCCACTTACAAAGGTCAGGTAAGGTCAAAAGTGCCGTTAAACAGCTAAGCCGAAAAAAAAACTAACTCCACACGATTTTACCAGACATATGCATGCGGTTGTTTTGAATTTGGTACGAACGAACGAATTAGATTTTCCTGGATATTGTCCGAGGTTTGTGGGATCAGAAATACAACAAAATATTAAAGCGGGTATATACGATTTTTTATATGTGTTTAATTGTTATATATTGATAAAATATGTTACAATAACACAAAATAGGCAAGAAAAATTATACATTTAAGCCGTATTTCATAAAATGCAGCAAAGACAAATGAGCGCTCCGAGCCGATTCGATTGTGACGTACATATATTCCTACAATAACCAAAGCATTCGTCTTTGTATTAGGATTGGAGTTAGTGTTCGTGTGTCGTATGAATAGATATCGTTGCAGGAACTCAAATAAACCGTTAAACTAAGTTTAGATTCACATCGTACATGTATGGTATACATGCTGGCAAACAGAGCGACTCTGGTCCCTGGCCGTCTGTACAGCCGTTTTCAATTTCAGAAGTTTTTTACACATTTTATATAAATTCATAAATATTTGACAATATCGTATATACCCGCTTTAAAGGGGCCTTTTCACAGATTTTGGCATTTTTTTAACTTATTCATTAAATGCTTTATATTGATAAATGTAAACATTGGATCGTAAAAGCTCCAGTAAAAAATCAAGAAAAAAAATTAAAAAAGGAAAAGAACATCGCCCGGAGCAGGTTTCGAACCAGTGACCCCTGGAGTCCTGCCAGAGTCCTGAAGTAAAAAAGCTTTAACCTACTGAGCTATTCCGCCGAGTACACATTGCTGACGTATTTTATACCTTATATAAGCAATCTTCGTAGTTTCACAAAATTTAACGACAAAAACAGAACTCTCCAAATTATTCAATCGTTTCGCGTTGCAACGCTTTATAATTTTTAGGTTTTAAAATCGTCAAAAGATGCATATAATGGCTATATTAGAGCATGGTTAATGTTCAGTATTACTGTTTCCTCACAAATATCATAACTAAAACGAAAAATTACGAATCTGAAACAACTTTTTTTCAGCGTAAGCTGCATAAGCCAGCTTTTCACCTTAGCCTGACCTTTGTAAGTGTCCAATAAAATTCCAATAAAATTTCCCGCGGCTAGGTACGAATGAATACACTTCATTTATTCCATTGGCTGATTTGAGTATACCACCAGAACATTGGAAACATATCCGCGTCTTTGTAACACTGTTTTACTGTATGAAACAATTTTATCTCGAATGAAAAGGCTTAATAGATAGAACAGTTTTACACTCAATTCTCGACATCAATACAGTTTGTGCGTACACCTTTTATTTTCAGAGTATTACCAGCGCAAGAGCGTTTATACTTAAAAGGCTATGTTCTCATATTTAGTACTTACTTCCTAATTCCTGTCAACATGTTAACATGTAAAAGTATAAAGAGCAATGGAAGCGAGGCCTCACTTTAAAGCATTGCATTTCAACCCGCGAGGTATATCGGGTCAATTCGCGGACATTCAGAGTTTATATACAGGTCATCACCGGAGTTGGCGGCCAGTAAAATAATCGTTATATAATAAAGACGCTATCCGTGAACTAGGTGACCTGGAATTTTCTTTAGACCAGAAATATGTTAAATGAAGATATTCAGCAATATAATTATGGTATGTAAATAATAGATTCTTAATGTGTTTTCAACAATACAATGATAAATATTATTGTTGATAAATTTAACAATAATTATTCGTCCATATTGCCTAATGTACTAAAGTGATATTATGAGCATGTAACAGTTTATAGGTGTCTATCGCAACCGTTGATTATTTTTGATGTTTCTACTTCATATACATTTATATTAATTAATGCAGCATCATCATACTTAAACAATATACCAGAAAGAGAAAAATAATGCATTTGAATATCAACCGTACTTTCGTTTGACAACTGATCATGCGTTTACGAGTTGAACCTAAATTTAGTTTTAGTGCAGATTTGTTCATACGACACAAAGACACGAAATTGTTTTACGGATCATTTCAGCTTACAGGACTGGGTGGGTCACGTAAGAATATCGAATATAAAATATATTTTTATAAACAACTGGTAGGAAGGTAAGTTGCAGATAATTAATCAGAAACCACATTTAAACTAACTATTTTCACCTGTTAATTCTTTTCAGCTCAATTCAACAGTGCAAAATGCCCATAATATCACTTTAAGCATTAGCACGATGATAATTGATACTGTTAATAATCGAATCAAATAGCAATGCCCGACAAACCACTAAAACAGGTTTGTTCGAAGAACGCGCCTATAAATACGGATACTTCTCGTGTGGCCGGTTGACTCATATGTTTAAATTTCACTTCCATTCTTCTTTTGGTTTTCTGTTTTGTATCTATAGGTTTATGACCAGCAATATGTTATAATGTAAAATAAGCCGCGAAAACTCCCCGTAACATCCCGTACTGCGTGTGATGCAGCTAAGAACTGCACAGAAAAAGACATTCGCTATACTTGATCTCATTCATTAAACTATTTACGCCGTATATCTTTTTTAAAGATATTTCTTGTCAATTTTGTCAATTTACCAAAGCGTGATAAGATCCCTTTAAAGCTCGATTGGTCATTGTCGGCTCGGATACTGCTTAAAAGAGCCTTTTCACGTTTTTGTAAATTTACAAAATAAAAAAAAAGTTGTTTCGGAATAACAAATTTTCGTTTTAGTTATGAATAGCAAATTTTCGATTTAGTTATGGTTTTTGTGAGGAAACAGTAATACTGAACATTTACCATGCTCTAAAATAACCATTGTAATATATGCATCTTTTGAAAACCTGAAAATTATAAAGCGTTGCAACGCGAAACGATTAAATAATTTAGAGAGTTCTGTTGTTGTCGTTATATTTTGTGAAACTACGAGGATTGCTTATAAAAAGTATAAACGACATCACTTATTGTAAGAGCACGGATGGCCGAGTGGTCAAAACGGGAGACTTTTTACTCCAGGGGTCAGTGGTTCGAGCCCTGCTGAGGGTTACATTTTTTCTCTTTTGTTTTAAATTTTATTCTTGATTTTTTGTTGTAGATTTTTACATTCCATCCCATGTTTAAATTTTAACAATATAAAGCATTTAATGACAAACTTCAATATATGCCAAAATCTGTGAAAATCTGTGAAAAGGCGCCTTTAAATGTACACCGGGTACTCGAATTAACTTAAATGTACCTCGGACATTCTTTCGTTTAATTGGTCGTTGTCGGCTTTTATTTTCCAAATAAATTGTATTAATATTCATTTCAATATTTTGTAAAATGGTCTCGATATTATCGAAACTCGTACTCAAAAAGAATGTTGAGGCAGTTTTTGTTGAAAGAGAATGTAATTTCGTATTCCGTAGCGCGTTTTATGACAACGGATTAGGGGCGGGAAAAAACTCGGGTACAGTCTAAATAAGCCTGGTACGTTTAAGTTTATTTTCTGTACCCGGGGTACATTTAAGTATGCACAAGAGTGCCAGGAGTATTTGTAAGTAGTACCCGAGCCGACAATGAACACTCGAGCGCTATTTAAACGGCGAATCGGGCAGTCGACAATGAATATATTATTAATCCAATCTTATATAAATAATTAATGTTCCATCTCAAGTAAAATGGTAGTGCACAAACTTCATCCAAACTAAAGGTATTGAGCGTAAAATGTGTTGTTGTTTTTTTTAATTTAACAGTGACCTTGACCGTAACCAGACTGGCCCCTATTGCAATCTCAAGCCTGGTCTGCAAGATACATACACCGCGGAGCGTATATCATCTAGAGTCCGTGCATACACATACAATTTCCGTGAAACATATTCTTCCAAACTTAAGTTATTGAGCGGGCACCGTTGTTCAATTTTTAGTAAACATGACATTGACGTGACCAGCCCCAAATGCAAGCCCAGGCTAGATGTCCGTGTAAGCTACCGAAACACAAGATCTAAAGACAACATGCTCCAGACAAACTCAAGTTTTGTCAGCCTCTAGCGCTTTCTATCCCCTGACGGCGCCACTGTGTACACACCGGTCTTACTGACCTGTGTACTAACGCGAAATAAATTGTGGGTAGCACTTCTTTTACGAGGGAAAAGTGAAAGCGAAAGTAGGTCAGGTAATCGTGCTTCTGATGATCGCTATCAGTCTTAATAGAGATTCAAAATCACATTTAAACATAATTAAATAACTTTTTTTTAACAACATTCCGTTTTAAACACACAATAAAAAACGATTTTCTTATTATTAACAATTTCATTCCTACGCAGAACTACTTTTGCGGAAGCATAATTCCCCAAACCAGAGGAATGTGATGCGTCTTAGTATAGAGGTGACAATAACGTAGTGACGTCACCATCTATGTATAGAATGCTGACGGCGCTGCTAATATCTTTCTTCTTGGAAACATACCACTTTATTTGCAGATCGCTTGTAGCTGGCGGTAATTACGATGTGAGCATAGATGGCCTATTGAGTGGCTCATGGAAGTATCCAATCGACCTCTTCGTCTGTCCTTCGTCATCTGCGATCACTTCTTCATGCTTGTTCCGTGCTGGCCTCTCTGGTGTGGCATACTTTCCTGCTATTCTGTTTGTGATGGAGTACAGGTCCTTGGTTCTGTTATGGATTACTGTCCCATTGCTTTTGTTGGCAGCGTTATTAGGAAGTACCGCTTATCTGCTCCTATATTCCGCTTTACATTCATATTTTCATATTTTTGTGTTCTCTTCTTGTGCTTTTGATTTTTCTGCTCTTGTTCTGCTGTTGTTGACGCTTTGTTTTCTCTTCGAGCTTCAACTTTCTGTAGTCTCTGCTGTTATCAAATCCGAATGGGTGTACGCCTGGGGCCCAAGTACTTCTTGGTATGTTGAGGTCACTGCTTCATTCACTTTCTGCCACTTCTCTTCCATCGTCTCTTCTTCAAACTGCCCCATAAGACCTGGAGAATAACATTTAACTCTTCTTGCTTAAAGGTGTCTTGTTGGCTTGACCCCTATCCAACTGTTCTACAGCTTCAGTTTCAATCCAGCGACACAGACATAATGGTCCCGGGCAGCATCATTTCCCCGCTGGACCCATACATCCTGAAGAGATCTACGAAACATCCGTACGATGCACGGTGGTCGATCTGGTTCTCCGTTGACAGGTCTGGTGACATCAAGTTGCTTTGTGTCCTTCTACGGTGTAAAACTCTTCCTCCTGTGTCATGAACCAAGTTGTTGCGCGTCCTTCTACAGTGTTAAACTCTTCCTCCTGTGACATGAACCAAGTTGTTGTGTGTCCTTCTACAGTGTAAAACTCTTCCTCCCGTGACCTGGTTACTTGTGGTGCACGGGTCGGCAAATCTTTCACCCTTGTTGTTCAGCTCGCCTAGACCTTGCTTCCCCAAGATTTCCTTTTATGCTCGATTGTAATGGACATTCTGGTTATATGCCCCTGCTTTCATATCTAAATTCTTGCATATGAAGTTATTTGCACCAATTATTATAACATAGAAAACTTATTCTTACGTTGCACATTTACGATAGGGGTTGAGTACTCATTGATATGAAAACACTGTAAACGTTAAAAAAATGAATGAAAACTGTAAATTGCATAAGAAGCTGCATACTTTGAAATTCAGTAAAAGGTCATAATAGATTTATTGCTCCGATATTCATCATTTTCAATAGGGTTCGAGTAATACTGATATAAAAACACTTCACAAGTTTGGAAAGATTCAGACGAAAGCTGTGAAATCTTTTAAACAAGTGGAAATTGTTTATTTTGTCAAATTTAATAGAAAAAAATGCCGGACTTATTGTACCGGTGTTTCTCATTTTAAATGAGGTAAAAATGCTCATTGATATGAAGACACTGTAAGTTTGGAAAGAATCTGATGAAAAGTGTTGACATAATCACCTAACCAAGCAGTTTTTCACTTTTATTTTTAAATTCAAAGAGACATCATTCTGGACTTATGGTCCGATATTGCTCATATAGAGTTTGGGCTGGGTCCTCATTGAAAAAAAAACCTGTGCAAGTTTGGGAACAATCGGATGAAAATTTTGGACATCGATTAACGATTTCAAAATTTCTCAACTTCTAAGGAAGATAACTATGGACGTAATGGTCGAATAATGCTAAAGGGCCCATACCACCTAGATAGTAATACGTGTCGCGCTTCGCGATCTTTATGTGGTTCTTAAAAAAAACTCAGTGGAGTGCTTGACTCTAGGGAAACGGGTTGCTGGGACACAGTACCTCCTTGATAAGCGGCTGCTTCCTTTATCGCAACTCATTGTTACAATCAATAATACGTGTCGCGCTTCGCGCTCTATATGTGGTAGGGATAGTACTTAGGGCCTATGATAGACAACCATAAAAATGCATGGATAATAGATGTGTTGTTTGCATTTATTTGTTAATATAAAAACACGTGTATTTTTTTAAGATATTTAAGTGATGGTAGAAATTTTAATTAACGTTGTCACCACGCGGCATCCATTAATTTGAATAAAAATGGATTTTAAAATGTCTACATAAAATAAAGCTTTATTGTTTTTATTAACGTGACTGAAAAAAAAATTCAGCCGACGAACTGTTCCGTTCGTGTCGGAACCCGGTATTGAACCGGGGGCCTTTAGATGATTGTTGCGTAAACAAGTTCAGTCTAACGCTCTCCCAACTGAGCTGTTCGGCTGACATCATTTATGTACTGCTATTTGGTAAAGTTGTGTATAGCGATCGTTATTATATGTCTATTAATAAACTAATACATTGTACGTTTTCGTACCACTGCCCCTTCCAATAAACTTGCTTGCGCGATAGGTCGTCAAATATCGTACTACATTGATTCTCCACTAAATAAGCAATTTAGAAAAAACACCGAATAAATATATTTTTATTATGTTTTGTTTTTATACAGAAAGTTTCGCGTATTTGCCCAATCCCTGTGATCTTTCCCCTGTGATCAGTTGTGGATCAGTTATTAATTAAAACAATTAGCCTATAAATGTTGCAATAAATGTAATAGGCACAAATGCAGTACTTATTTACACTAATTTACACAAAAAATCACCACTATGCAAGTTATTCTTAAAACAAAAATATATACATTGATCCGTAAAATAACTTCTCCTCCCATAAGCGAAAAAAATGCATTACATACTAGTCGCCGCTCTCCAGAGCGACGCAAACAATAAAAACAATACATACAAATAATTCACTCGTGATTTTCTAATAATTTATATTGGTTGCATACATGTACATTTTGTGTTTATACTAGTTGCGCATGCGCGCAAAGTTCGCTACGACAGCTAAATAGTCTTAATTTGATTTCTCTTAATAAATCTTCAAATAAACTCTTCTCATTTCTAAGCAACTTAACAATCATTTTTATACCGGCGTCATGTAGCTGGTCGAGCTCTGTGTACCCATACCGTTAAAGCCATCTTCGTCCTCTTCTTAAGATGAGATCATCGCAACAGTGTTATGGTTGTGCATGAAATACACAAACTTACATCACTGTAAATCGCGAAAAATGTAAACAATAAAATAAGGATAGAGTTGGGAATATACTTACGTCGCTTTCGATGTCGACATCGCGGTCTTCATCACTCATTTTGATTAATGAACTTTGACAGTGTTGATGATTTCACAAAAATGGCGACCAAACAACGCCACGAGGTCAGTACCCACGTGCTGTTCTGTCAGTAAACAAAATAAATAATTATTTTTTATTTCGGATTTAAAAAATGTTGTTCTCATGCGGTTTTAAATAAAACATTATGGTTTAGCCTTTTATTTGTTATTTTATAATAAAAGTGTTCATTTCATTGCAAGTGTTTAATATTATTATGTTGGACTATTTTCACAAAGGACCTTATTTAGTGTGCTTACTTTAAATAAGGGATGCTGGTTTGTACTCAATTTATTTCGAACCAAAAACTGATCAATATAACCAACATTGGTGTATGTTGTCAGATGGTGCGGTGTTTTAGTTCAGTTAATCTACAAATAAAACCATAGTATTCCTCTTTCCGTTAAAGTGCAGGACACTTTTGGAGCATCGTTGTACATGGGGATATGTTCAAGGTGACTATGAGACAAAGTGCGTTGTTGGCTAAAATTGAGAAAACATTGTTCGCCGACCATTGGGGGGAGCTCAGCCATGGTCGGGACTGAAACGACTTGTTCCAGAAGAATGATCCGTGCTCTACCGGACGGGAAAATGATGTATGTAGACACTGGTGCGACAGAATAGCACGAATTATGGAGCGTACGGTGCCCTGTGGTTAAGAGCGGGTTAGCCCGGAAGTATTAAGGTCGCGTTTATTTAACTGTGGCATGGTTGACGCGCTGTATGAGCACATGCATGGCATTTTTTTCGACGCTATTGAAGCGTCGGCTATTTAAGTGTGGCAATCATTTGTCTGCTGCTGCTGGTTTGTTTGATGTATCCAGTGACAAAACAGACTACCCGTCTCTGTACCGCAACAATTTAAGTTTGTTGAAATTCTTATTTGAGAAATAAAATATATAATGCGTTTGTACATAACACCTCGACAGATCGCCTGGTAATCAATGCAAAATAACAAAAAATTAAACAAACAAGTTATCCGGCAAAAATTCTAGCGGGTGGGCAAAATATGTGAAAGTAGTAAAATCGTTAAAGATCAAATGTAAAGAAAGTTCAGGCACACTCTCGATATCGGGTTTTCAGTGTTAAAAATCTCACTGAGATTTTTCTACACGCATGAAATCCAACTAAAGGGGCTTATCGAAAAAAAGTAAAGTACCTGTAAATGTAAATATATTTTTCTAAACGATTTGTTCGATATGTGATAGTGTAACTATATAATAGGGAGGAAATACGTTACCTTCGGTATGATTCTGGCGATAAACGTCGTTTATTGCAAGAGTTTTGCTAAATACTAGTTTATTCAGCACGTACTATAATACTATATATTTCTTCATTTTTGCTCTCACAAAAACTGCTTCAAAGATCTAACATAATAGTACTAGCTATTTGGCCGCTTTCATATCTATCATCGCAATTGATTTTGCGTTAAATGAATATTTCAAACCATTGAACATATGTGGTTTGCGTTTTACCTGCTCCGTAAATATGATTTCGCTAAACAATGGTCATTTCTTGCATCTATCATCCGTGATTAAGATTTAATACAGTTCTTAGTGTGTTATTATTAATGTATTGATATTTAATAACAGTCTACACATTTTCAAAATCAATAAACAATAGGCAGTTCGGTTAAGCTATATTATTGTTAAATTAATGTTACAAAAAGTTTACTACTAAATATTGGGTATACATGACAGCGTCCCTTAATATTTTACTTCAGCAAATCGTATTGCATTTGTAAATTAACACACGTAGCAAATTAAACGGAGTGGTTTGACGCATTAGGCCATACATGTGCAGCTAAATTCGTTGATTTCTGGTCATTGAAGTTACTAAGAAATACAAGCCCGGCCAAGAAAACACGCACATTCGTTGAATTGATACCCCATCAAATAAATTGTGTTTATTGATGGATGCAGAACTAAAAGAAAAGGTCAAGCTCACTTAATTTAACATGTGAAATCACTATTTATGAATCCATTAATATTGATATATTAACACTCATAGGATTTGATGTTGAAATCTTGTATCGTGTCCGAGAAAAAGCTCAAAAACATTACGTCATACAAACAAGGACTATAACTCTTTTTGAAGAAAATTTAGGTTTATTTCTCTTGCGCATATCACTTATCCACGTTGATATCTATACAAAGAAACAGTTTCGTGTTGAATAATTGTAGAGGCGTATCCGAGATATAACCATTAAAATTAAATACAAAAACAGAAAAAAGGCAATAACTCTTATTTGAGAAAGTGTATTGTTATGGTTCTTGTGCATGGTACTTCCTTCTCATTCATGATTGATATCTGGACACCGATAAAGTTTCATGTTGAAATTTAATACATCCCCGGCAGTTTTTGCGATACAGCCCTGAAAAGTCTGTTACTTAGAGACGGATGGACAACGCCAAAACTATGTCCATCCGCTTTCGGTTGTGGATAAACAAGGGCGGACAGACGACGCGGCTATTGACATATCATCGGTTCCCCGGATAATCAAAGTACTGACAGCACTGGTGTGACGATGCTTTTGAGAGGATGGATATAAAAGCATCAAGTTAAGTTTATCTACATCACCACAATCACCACAATTGTGTATGTTGGTACGAAAAAAAAATTTGGTACAAAAATTTTGCGAAAAAAAATTGGGTATGAAAACAAATTTGGGTACGAAAAAATATTTGGGAACAAAAAAATTGGGACCGAAAAAAAATTTGGTACGAACAAAAAATTGCGGATGAAAAAAAAATGGGTACGAAAAAAAAATTGGGTACGAAAAAAAATTGGGTACGAAAAATTTTAGGTACGGAAAAAAATTGGGGGAACGGGAAAGTAGTACCTATGGGGAACTTGACCCACACTCGCACATTTTCGGCCCTTTCCTTCAAACATCAGATAAGTTCCTCGAAGGCAATAGTATGAATACACATTTCGGAAGCGGTAATGCGGTCCTACCTACGCGCGTCAAAATGTAAGCGAAATATGTACACAAGTCTGTCAGGAATGATTGAATTAACGAAGAAAATCGTGTATTGATGTAAGTTTTTTTGAAGAAATGTGCAGAAAATATATTAAACAAGAGCTGTGTTTGTGAAACACAATGCCCCCTGCTGCGCAGCTTTGAAGCCATATATTTTACCTTTGACCTTGAAGGATGACCTTGACCTTTCACCACTCAAAATGTGCAGCTCCATGACATACACATGCATGCCGAATATGGAGTTGCTATCTTCAATATTGCAAAATTTGACCTTTGACCTTGAAGGATGACCTTGACCTTTCACCAATCAATATGTGCAGCTCTATGAGATACGCATGCACGCCAATATTGAAAAAGTTATGGCCAATGTTAAAGTTTTCGGACAGACAGACAGACGCTTTATATTTGACATTTGACCTTGAAGGATGACCTTCACCTTCACCTTTCACAACTGAAAATGTGCAGCTCCATGAGATGCACATGTATGCCAAATATCAAGTTGCTATGTTCAATATTAAAAAAGTTATGGCCATTAAAATTTTCGGACGGACGGACGGACTGACACACTGACTGTCTGACTGACAGTTCAACTGATATAGGCCACCCTACCGGGGGCATAAAAAGCAATGGCGATATTTTTCCCAGCCACATAATTGTTAATAGTTTGATATCACAAAATGAAACTGAAAGTAGAACTGTCAAAAATGACAACCTGTCAACGTGTTGTTTTTGCTGGCACGAGTGGGCGATTACACTCAATGTGTTCATATTTTGACCATAGGCTTTGTCAATGACCTTTATAGTATGGGTAGCTTTGATATTATTTATTGCTATCATGTAACTGCATGATTGTGTATATGTTAACAATACACAAAGCATAAATAATGATATAAATATACTGATTTTAATAATCTGAGAACTGGCTCCATGTCAATTAAGGACTTCAAATACAATTTTGTGTCCTAGTTTCATGAAGAAATGACCATGCATGTCCTAGATTTCAAATTCAAGGCCCTGGTGTGACACATTGGTAGCATTACCGTTAAACTGTTACCAGGCTTATGAAATTAGTTTTTATTGAACTATCTAAGGAAATCTAAATCAGGCACTGATTTTTCTTGTTTTAATACAGTCATAGATCAGTTGTGGCCTCTGGGTAATGACCAATTTTTGCTTACTTGTCACACCCTTAAAACTTTCCACACGTCTATAATAGCAAATCTGGATTTAGGTGATCTTCAATGGTACATTTAAACTTTAGCTCTGTTACAAGAGTGCTGGTAAAGTCCAGTCACATATTTAAATCTAGGCTATGTCAAAATCAAAGTGTCAAAGACAAATGAAAGATGCGTTCATTAATTATTCATTATTGTCCAGTTTATTACTACTGCTGTAAGTTTTTATATAATATGACTGATGAACATCATGTGAGAGAAAATTCACATTATCATTGTATATCAGGTTTAGCAGCCTTTTAGATAACAAAGTATGCTAGTTTTCAATGTCGCTTCTGGGGATCAAACCCGTAGGGCTTTTAGGAAGATTCTGAAATTTTCGATCCCTCGAGAGCAACCAAACCAAAAATTAAGTCAAATATTGCCGACTCGGTTTTTTGAGTCGGTTCATGAGGGATAATGGAGCTTGATTGGTCATTGTCGGCTCTGGTACTACTTACATGTACCCCGGGTACTCTTAAGTATACTTACATGTACCCTGGGTACTCTAAGTATACTTACATGTACCCCAGGTACGGTAAATAAATGTAATTGCACTCGGTCCATATTAGACTGTACCCGACTTGTATTCGCGCCCAAAATCCGATGTCGTAAAACGCGCAACCGATTATCTTAAACACTCTTAAAAAAACACTACATCAACATGCTTTTTGAGTATATGTTCCGATAATATAGAGGCCATTCTACAGAAAATTGATATAAATGTATATATATAATTACTATAAAAAAATAGTCGACAACGACTGATTTAGGGTTTAATCTCCCGGGTACATTTTAGTATATTTACCGTACCCGGGATACATGTACGTAGTACCCAAGCCGACAATGAACAATCGAGCGATACTGGAAGGTGCACCATCTCTCACGCCCCCTAGCATCGCCTTTAGCAGAATTCAATTCTCAACAGGAAAGTGCTGGAGTCATTGATCCAGAGGGACAAGAAAAACAATTGATTAATGTTCGAAATAAATAATTTGATTAATGACAATTCTATTTTTTGAGCCAGGTCACAGGAAAAGCGCAGTCAAATCAGTATCCAATTAAATTATTTGTTATTGTCAGAAAAACGCTTTTAAGCAAACAGCTTTCAAGCGACTGCAGGCTGATCTAGATCCAAACTGGCCACAATCGCCTTAATGTCTCTTTTACTGTGACACAGTTCATTTAACTTTAAAATGATAAAAAGTACTAACACTAAGAAATATACGAACCATTAAAGAGTTTGAAATCAATGATGAATTTCAGGACAGCTTGGTGATCTGCAAATCCCCGATGAAATGTTGATATCGGGTATCATAGTCATTCAATAAGTCGCAAAATGCTCGAATACAATTTATAAAGCACAATGTGACTTATATTGATAACTAAAAATACCAGTATGCCAGTTTTGCCGTGTCAAGCTGTTACGATTCAGAAAGTCCTTCATTCACATCGAGTATACATCCTTCGAATTTCAACTATTGTTGTCATAAGCTGAGATTTAGTGAATAAATAATTCATATATCCTAAATGACAGCTTCTAAATAGCGAAACAAGCCAATGTATGCAGTAAGAAAGTTTTGAATCGAGACTCTCATTGGGGCGGCCATTGTTGAATGTTGAAACACGAACGACAACTCTGCTAGGAGAATGTTATCAATGACGAGCAATCTCCTGCGCAGTGGCGAATGCAAAAGGGAAGTAACTGAAAAATCGAGTTATCTCAATCGGACTGGCTTTACCTAGGTCGCCATTGTGAATTTTTTTTATGGTTATGATACCTTGGACGATGCTGTTCCAGCATCGTCAAAAATTCCCCGAACATATCATATTGATATAACTCAACAACTCTATATATCTTTATTTATTGATAAGCGGTATATTTAGACGAAAGAGGAACATCACTTTTATAATTATCATATGAAATTCCTCTGCTTAAAAGTGTTGGCGAGACAAGCGATACTTGTATGCAGTACATTCAAGAGCCACCCAATACCAAACAATAAATATCTTTAAAACAAGATGTGTTTGTGAAACACATAGTCCCCCTATATGATGTTTGACCATGTAGGATGACCTTGACCTTGTAAGGATGACCTTGACCTTTCACCACTCAAAATGTGCAGTTCCATGAGATACACATGCATGCCAAATATCAAGTTGCTATCTTCAATATTGCAAAAGTATTCATAAAATAAGCGATTTGGGCCACATATATTTGACCTCTGACCTTGAATGATGACCTTGACCTTTCACCACTCAAAATGTGCAGCTCCATGAGATGCACATGCATGCCAAATATCAAGTTGCTATCTTCAATATTGCAAAAGTATTTATAAAATAAGCAATTTGGGCCAAATATATTTGACCTCTGACCTTGAAGGATGACCTTGACCTTTCACCACTCAAAATGTGCAGCTCCATGAGATACACATGCATGCCAAATATCAAGTTGCTATCTTCAATATTGCAAAAGTATTCATAAAATGAGCGATTTTGGCCACATATATTTGACCTCTGACCTTGAAGGATGACCTTGACCTTTCACCACTCAAAATGTGCAGCTTCATGAGATACACATGCATGCCAAATATGAAGTTGATATCTTCAATATAGCAAAAGTTATTGCAAAATGTTAAAGTTGGCGCAAACAGACAGACCAACAGACAGGGCAAAAACAATATGTCCCCCACTACTATAGTGGGGGACATAAAAAGATATACGGCGTTGATTGTGGTTGGATTTGGTGAAAGGTAAAGAGTTCAATGAATGAGATCAAAGATAGCGAATGTCTTTTTCTGTGCAGTTCTTAGCTTCATCGCACGCAGTACGGGATGTTACGCGGAGTTTTCGCGGTTTATTTTACATTATTACATATTGCTGGTCATAAACCTATGAATACAAAACAGAAAACCAAAAGAAGAATGGAAGTGAAATTAAAACATACGAGTCAACCGGCCACACGCGAAATATCCGTACATAATATTTTATACGCGCGTTCTTCGAACAAACCTGTTTTAGTGGTTTGTCGGGCATTTGCTATTTAATTCGATTATTAACAGTATCAAAAATCATCGCGTTCGTGCTTAATACATTAGTCAATATGGTGGAATAATTCTTGTTAAATTAATCAAAAATAATATTTACCATGGTATTGTTGAAAAGACATTAAGTATCTATTATTGCAATACCATAATAAAAATTAATTATATCGCTGAATATCTTCATTTAACATATTTTTGGTCAAAACAAAATTCCAGATCACCTAGTTCACGCGATAGCGTCTAAATTATATAACGATTATTTTACTGGTCGCGAACTGACCCGGATACTTTGCGGGTTGGAATGAAATGCATTAAAGTAAGGCCACGCTTCCACTGCTGGAACGACGGTTTGTTAAAAACTTTATACTCTTACATGTTAAATGTTCAATTTCGAAAACGATTTAAAATGGTTTGGCCATAACGAATATCAGGATAGGGAAAAACGATACTTTTATGAACTTAAATATACTAGTACAGACAGGAATTTGGAAGCAATTACTAAATATGAGAAAACATAGCCTTTAAGTACAAACGCTCTGGCGCTGGCAATCGTCTGAAAATAAAAGGTGCACGCACAAACTGTATTGATGTCAAGAGTTGAGTGTAAAACTGTTCTATCTATCAAGCATTTTCATTAGAGATACAATTGTTTCATGCTGAACACGCAGTAAAACAGTGTTACAAAGACGCGGCCATGTTTCCAATGTTCTGGTGGAATGCTCAAAACTGCCAATGGAATAAATGAAGTGTATTCATTCGTGTCTAGCCGCGGGAAATTCTATTTGAATTTTTTTGGACACATACAAAGGTCAGGTAAGGTCAAAAGTGCCGTTAAACAGCTACGCCGAAAAAAAAACTAACTCCACACGATTTTACCAGACGTATGCATGCGGTTGTTTTGAATCTGGTACAAACGAACGAATTAGATTTTCCTGGATATTGTCCGAGGTTTGTGGGAACAGAAATACAACAAGCTATTAAAGCTCGATTGGTCATTGTCGGCTCGGGTACTGCTTAAAGGGGCCTTTTCACATTTTGGTAAATTTACAAAATAAAAAGTTGTTTCAGAATAACTAATTTTTAGTTATGATTAGCAAATTTTCGTTTTGGTTATGGTATTTGTGAGGAAACAGTAATACTGAACATTTACCATGCTCTAAAATAACCATTGTAATATATGCATCTTTTGAAAACCTGAAAATTATAAAGCGTTGCAAGGCGAAATGATTAAATAATTTGTAGAGTTCCGTTGTTGTCGTTATATTTTGTGAAACTACGAGGATTGCTTATAAAAAGTATAAACTACATCACTTAATGTAAGAGCACGGATGGCCGAGTGGTCAAAACGGGAGACTTTTTACTCCAGGGGTCAGTGGTTCGAGCCCTGCTGAGGGTTACATTTTTTCTCTTTTTTTAAATTTTATTCTTGATTTTTTATTGTAGATTTTTACATACCATGTTTAAATTTATCAATATAAGGCATTTAATGACAAACTTCAATACATGCCAAAATCTGTGAAAAGGCGCCTTTAAATGTACACCGGGTACTCGAATTAACTTAAATGTACCTCGGAAATTCTTTCGTTTAATTGGTCGTTGTCGGCTAAATTTTTTTCAAATAAATTGTATTAATATTCATTTCAATATTTTGTAAAATGGTCTCGATATTATCGAAACTCGTACTCAAAAAGAATGTTGAGACAGTTTTTGTTGAAAGAGAATGTAGTTTCGTATTCCGTAGCGCGTTTTATGACAACGGATTAGGGGCGGGAAAAAACTCGGGTACAGTCTAAATAAGCCTGGTACGTTTAAGTTTATTTTCTGTACCCGGGGTACATTTAAGTATGCACAAGAGTGCCAGGAGTATTTGTAAGTAGTACCCGAGCCGACAATGAACAATCGAGCGCTATTTAAACGGCGAATCGGGCAATCAACAATGAATATATTATTAATCCAATCTTATATAAATAATTAAAGTTCCATCTCAAGTAAAATGGTAGTGCACAAACTTCATCCAAACTTAAGGTATTGAGCGTAAACTGTGTTTTTTTTAATTTAACAGTGACCTTGACCGTAACCAGACTGGCCCCTATTGCAATCTCAAGCCAGGTCTGCAAGATACATACACCGCTGAGCGTATATCATCTAGAGTCTGTGTATACATACAATTTCCGTGAAACACATTCTTACTAACTTAAGTTATTGAGCGGGCACCGTTGTTCAATTTTTAGAAAACATGACATTGACCTGACCAGCCCCAAATGCAAGCCCAGGCTAGATGTCCGTGTAAGCTACCGAAACACAACATCTAAAGGCAACATGCTCCAAACAAACTCAAGTTTTGTCAGCCTCTAGCGCTATCTATCCCCCGACGGCGCTGCTTATATCTTTCTTAGTGGATACATACCACTATTTGCAATTCGCTTGTAGCTGGCGGTAATTACGATGTGTGCATAGATGGCCTGTCGAGTGGCTCATGGAAGTACCCTTCGTCTGTCCTTTATCATCTGCGATCACTTCCTCATGCTTGTCCCGTACTGGCCTCTGGTGTGGCATACTTTCCTGTTATTCTGTTTGTGATGAAGTACAGGTCCTTGGTTCTGTTCTGGTTTACTGTCCCATTGCTTTTGTTGGCAGCGTTGTTAGGAAGTACCGCTTATCTGCTCCTATATTCTGCTTTACATTCATATTTTTGTGTTCTCTTCTTGTGCTTTTGATTTTTCTGCTCTTGTTCTGCTGTTGTTGACGCTTTGTTTTCTCTTCGAGCTTCAACTTTCTGTAGTCTCTGCTGTTATCAAATCCTAATGGGTGTACGCCTGGGGCCCAAGTACTTCTTGGCATGTTGAGGTCACTTCTTCATTCACTTTCTGCCACTTCTCTTCCATCGTCTCTTATTCAAACTGCTCCATAAGACCTGGAGAATAACATTTAACTCTTCTTGCTTAAAGGTGTCTTGTTGGCTTGACCCCTATCCAACTGTTCTACAGCTTCAGTTTCAATCCAGCGACACAGACATAATGGTCCCGAGTAGCATCATTTCCCCGCTGGACCCATACATCCTTAAGAGATCTACGAAACATCCGCACGATGCACGGTGGTTGATCTAGTTCTCCGTTGACAGGTCTGGTGACACCAAGTTGCTTTGTGTCCTTCTACGGTGTAAAACTCTTCCTCCATTGTCATGAACCAAGTTGTTGTGTCCTTCTACAGGTTAAACTTTTTCTCCTGCAACATGAACCAAGTTGTTGTGTCCTTCTACAGGTTAAACTCTTTCTCCTGCGACATGAACCAAGTTGTTGCGTGTCCTTCTACAGTGTTAAACTCTTCCTCCTGTGACATGAACCAAGTTGTTGCGTGTCCTTCTACAGTGTTAAACTCTTCCTCCTGTAACATGAACCAAGTTGCTTTTTGTCCTTCTACAGTGTAAAACTCTTCCTCCCGTGACCTGGTTACTTGTGGTGCACGGGTCAGCAAATCTTTCACCCTTGTTGTTCAGCTCGCCAAGACCTTGCTTCCCCAAGGTTTCCTTTTATGCTCGGTTGTCATGGACGTTCTGGTTATATGGCCCTGCTTTCATATCTTAATTCTTGCATATGAAGTTATTTGCACCAATAATTATAACATAGAAATCGAAGTTTAAAAATAATGCAATACATGTAAATAACAATAAAAGCAGTACATACATAAATAACTATGTTAATTTTTATTATGGAAACGGAAAAAGCAAACATTATTTAACATACTTAATTCTATATACATGCATGATACATTGAGATGATTATGCAATGATTACATCGGTCCTCGAATGGACTGTGATATTATAAAATAAATACAATAAAATGTAGATATAAATGAAAATTAAAACATATATTTCTTAACAAACAATAATGCTTAACGTGTCATACAATATTTCATATAATTCAGATGATGGCAAACAATATAAATGCACGTGCCCTACTGTGTGTATGAATGAAAATATGTTAATTACGACATTTGTCTGTGACTCAAATGCAGTCACAATCTTTTGAACTAGCTTCCTTGTTATGCAATTAAGTTTTTTGTTTATAATATAATGAAGTTTAATTCTCAAGTAAAACAAATAATAATAAAAATGTTGGTTTATATGAATTGTTTTTTATCTGTGTTAAATGAACCTACTTATGCCAGTGACATATGTCCGCTGCCTTACTTCAATCTTGTAAGTGAAGAATGGCTGTAAAAATAATTAAATTCCCATAACAATCACATAAATTATAAGGCCATGCCAAATATTGAAACCGGGTTCCTTGCATTGATATTCCAGCATTCAACCAAGCTAGCTGACCTGGTTTTCAATAAATAACCTTGGATAAATAAAATACTCCAATAGATCAAAGATATTAGTTTATGGTGTCCGTACTTTACTTAAATAAAATAAGGAAATATCACTTTCAGTTTGTATGATATTCAGTAAAAGGAAATTACAATGTATATACAAATCATGAAATACCAGTTACACACAATCATTAAGAAAAAAACATAGTTTTGAACACTGTACAAGCTTTATTAAAACTCAGAGCTGAATATTTACTTTGAAATGTTATTTTGACTCTAAAAACAGATCTTGGTAAGCTACATAACCACCTTCACTTTGCAATCATTTTATGATAAACTTCACAAAAATGTATGCTTTGCCACATACTTCAAATGTTATTACGTCATGTACAGCATATTTACGGCAGTTATTTCCCTTCATTAAAAGTATTGTGACATAAGCACAATAGGTTAACTCCACAAAACAAGAGGGCCAGTGGCCCACAGTCGCTCACCTGAGACTTCAGGGAACCGATCTTAAGAAACAAATCCAAATAACCTAACCGACTTCCTTTCACATATTTCCAAACAATTGACCATAAATTTAACTTAACTTCAAACAAGCATGCGAAGCAACAGAAGTTATGGTTTTGTTTGCTGTACTTGTATATGATGGGCTTCCGGAAAACCTAGCCACAGCAAAAATTAGCTGCAAACTAAACTTCGATAACATTCAGCATAAATGGCACTCGTGTAAAAAGGATGGATTTTACAAAAGTTATGATGAAAGTAAGTGATGTATGAGGTAACAATAAATGGTGTACTGTTTTTACTTTTGTTTAGTTGGAATTTCTGCCGTTTTCAAGGTATTTATATGATATGGCGGTCAGTACACCAACTCCCAATTTTCTTGTATTATTTTCAAAAAACTGACAATGCAATACTGGAATAGTGGGAAATTGTTTGTAGAAAGGATTTTGTGACAAATCATCACACAAGCTATGTGGCTGGGCTAGGGATTGCATATTTTTTTGGTACCTGTTATATTACTGATCAAACATATGAAGCATTTATAGGTAAATCCACATTGTTTCACATATCACCAAGAACTGTAGAAAATTAAGTGTTTATATTGTAAAGAAGATTTAAGAGTCAGTGAGTTTGCCCAAATTATGAGCTTATAAACTTTTCCAAACTAGAAGTATCATCATTCTGTTGACATTTCCTTTGAAACAAATAGACTGTAAGTAACTATTCCTTGCAAATTGCAATATAAATCCTGATTAGGCTGTTTAAACAAAGAGAAAGAGAAATGGCACAATATCAATGTGTACAAAGTCAGGGCTGGAATTTAACTTTTATTTCCACATGTGATTTACTGTATTTCAGCTGGCAAGTTTGTGTCTCCTCTTGTGATTTTATTTCGTTAAATCAACTAAATGCCCCCTTCTGTTTCAATCGTTGAATTTATTCCTTTGATTTTTTGCACATCATGGCATGGACAGTTGGAAACAACAAATCCAAAATAAACTTGTATTTTAAGCGTGCTAAATAGGAGCCCTTGATACAATGGATGAAAAAGACTTTCTACAGATGTTTAACATTCAAATGTTGAAATGCACAAAACTGTCATTTTATTTCCTGTATATAACAACATAAAAGTTCCGGACAAACAAAAAGTTTCTTCCGACAACCTTCACGCTTGTACAATAAGCACATAAATTACTCCTACCAACTGCGCTCAAGCAGGTTCTAATACTCAGGCAGGGGACAGGCGCCATCTGCATGAACCATCACCATGTTATCAAGTTCAGCATAGAACAGTCAGACCAGTGCCTCTGTAAGACAGACAGCATGACAATTGAACACTTTGTGCAGTCCTGCCCACTACGCTATGGCCTCAGATGACATTTTGGGTTGAGGAGACCATGATGTTAGGGAAGCTCTACATCAGTCTGGATAACCTGCAGAGCTAGTCTAAATTGTGCAGAGCCGGGATGTCCATCTCAGTTATAGACAAGAAGAAAGAGAAAAAGTTCAATAAGCACATAAAAATCTTGACACCGCTGCAAAGCAAAAGCTACATTCTAGCAGTGACCTCACTCTAGCCCCTTCCAAAAACATACCAGCCATGCAGCTGGCCCACCTGTGTATTCAATACCATTCCAAACTGAGCTACAAAGTCTATATAATGTGCTTCACCAATCATGTTGTTCATTGTTGTTCTTTATAACACACAAAACAATGTTGTAGCTTGCTTTCACATCATGTTTATGAATCCCATCAGACTTCTATCGACTATTTATAATGAAACAAGGGCTGTTTATAAAACATGCATGCCCCCCATATGGGCTGTCGGTTGTAGTGGCAGCCATTGGGTGAATACGATTTTTGTCACTGTGACCTTGACCTTTGACCTAGTGACCTGAAAATCAATAGGGGTCATCTGCGAGTCACGATCAATGTACCTATGAAGTGTCATGATCCTAGGCAAAAGCGTTCTTGAGTTATCATCCGAAAATCAATTTACTATTTCGGGTCACCGTGACCTTTGACCTTGTGACCTCAAAATCAATAGGGGTCATCTGCAAGTCATGATCAATCTACCTATGACGTTTCATGATCCTAGGCGTATGCGTTCTTGAGTTATCATCCGAAAACCATTTTACTATTTCTGATCACCGTGACCTTGACCTTTGACCTAGTGACCTCAAAATCAATAGGGGTCATCTGCAAGTCATGATCAATATACCCATGAAGTTTCATGATCCTAGGCGTATGCGTTCTTGAGTTATCATCCGGAAACCATTTTACTATTTCGGGTCACCGTGACCTTGACCTTTGACCTAGTGACCTCAATATCAATAGGGGTCATCTGCAAGTCATGATCAATCTACCCATGAAGTTTCATGATCCTAGGCGTATGCGTTCTTGAGTTATCATTAAAAAAAACATTTTACTATTTCTGGTCACCGTGACCTTGACCTTTGACCTAGTGACCTCAAAATCAATAGGGGTCATCTGCGAGTCATGATCAATGTACCTATGAAGTTTCATGATCCTAGGCCCAAGCGTTCTTGAGTTATCGTCCGACAACCACCTGGTGGACGGACCGACCGACAGACCGACATGAGCAAAGCAATATACCCCCTCTTCTTCGAAGGAGGGCATAATCCCAAAAAGTGACCACTTTAATTTACATGGGACTCAAGGATGACGCAAATTATTGGTATCAACAATTATCTTCAATATCATTGCGTCGTCTTTAACATATTTGGGATTCTCCAGCACACTATGTGCAACAAACAGTGGGCATCCAGATGCCACATTCATGTCTGTTGTGGGTTTTCTGAAGCTAGAGCTGTTGACATCAGGCATGAACGAGTCCGTCAAATTCGTCTGGCCGCTGTCCTGGTCCAACAGCTGTAGTGTAACCTTCTGTTTGAATGGCCATGGGAGCAGATTGTCAAACTCTCCTTTCATCACAACGAAGAACAGGCTCAAGTGAGTGCCCTTGCCCATGCCATCTCCATTGAGGTACACCTGTTATAATATAATGTCATAGAAGTATATTTAATGAATGACAGTATTGTCGATATAGGTATTTGAATTATACCATATACTAGTGGATATCCATGCTGTCTCCATTAAGCTTCATCTGTAATATAAATACATATATGTAACACTTACAAATACAATAGGCAATGACTGAGAGTGTTGTTGATATCAGTCATTCAATTATACAGTATGAAGCTTTACATTATTAAAAGATCCGAGTAAAAGTTATTCAAGCAAGTATAAGGTTAAAGGTTATCCACTGACTTACTATGTTAGATCATAATTGTTACACAAATTAATTTGAAATAAAAAATATAAACATATTCTTCATACACTCACAATTGTCAGGGGTGGCGAAATCAAATGTCCGAGTTGCCCGAGTCGTACATTTGCTTGTCTGGGCAACTGATTTTTTTCAATTAAGTTGTCCGTGGACAACAAGTTTTTTAAAAGTCGGGTCCAGGTATACAAAAAAATACATTGTATTAAAGCCGTAATTAAGTTTTACAAAACCCGATGTTGACATGCGATATATTGTCAGTGGAGCAATCAAGCTAAAATACGGGCACTCTCCTGCGCAGTGATCTCCCTCATTCTATAAGAGACCAGGAGCATGCCGCATTTTAAACATTCGGCACGACTGTTAGACAGTGAACAGACTGGTTTCTTTATTTTTACAATCAGACGGAAATAAAAAGTATCAAAGTAAGATAATCAAAACACGGTCTACCTTGTTATTTAAGACGACTTTAATGGTAAAAATGGAACATTTAGTTTTTTTAAATCTTCAACAACGGAGCAGAAACACGAAGCTTTGAGCAGTCCACCTCCCAAAAAACTAAGAAAGATTATGATAAAAAAACATGATCTAAGTAAACGCACCAGAACTTTTCAAGAAACTTGGCTCACAGATTTCGAATGGTTACCAGTTGATGATAATCAAATTGCTACCAGTAGCGGCGCAGAGCCTCAGTCTGATGAGGTCGACATATTGGACTAGTTTAATTTGTTAAGATTACGATGTACTTATGTTCAACACATGTTTTAATAACACTAGCTTTGCAAGATTAAAAGTTTTAGAAAGTCTTTATATTGTTTATAATATACTGCTATAATGAATGTACTATTGAAATACAACTATAAACAAAACTATCAAATCATACTCATTTTGGTATATTCCACATTGTTTTACATTAATCAATAAATGCGTTTATAATTTATATAAACATTAACTGACAAGTGTAGTTGAGCAACAGGCAAGTTAAATGTCCTAAATGGTTGTCCGTGGACAAGTATAGTTTTTTGAGATTTCGCCACCCCTGTTGTGTACGGCGTTAAGTTAAATGTGCAACCTTAATTAACAAGACTGTGTTTGTGAAACACAATGCCCCCTACTGCGCTGCTTTGAAGCCATATATTTGACCTTTGACCTTGAAGGATGACCTATACCTTGACCTTTCACCACTCAAAATGTGCAGCTCCATGAGATACACATGCATGCCAAATATCAAGTTGCTATCTTCAATATTGCAAAAGTTATGACCAAGTTGCCACCAAGGTGAAAGTTTTGGTACACACACATACAATGACAGACGGAAAGGCAAAAAACAATATTCGATCCGGGGGCATAAAAAGTTAAAACTTATATTTATGTATAGTTATATCATAACCATTTCAACTTCCGCATAAAGTCCAGAAGAAGCATTAACACTTTGTATGTACCGGTATATAGTTTAATAATGTCAACAACATACCCTTGCACACATTTTGTATCCATAGCGATGAGTAAAGAATGGCTGACTGTACAAAGATAATGTACGACCTGCAACAGCTTCAGCCTTCCTTCGCTGATAGTCACGTATTTTCCACAGAAGTATACCATCATAACTTGTTGTCTCTAGAATCTGGAACCTTAAGTCCAGCTCTCCCATTTGTACGTTGATTGCTGTTAGTGATGTCTCCTGTGCAGTGACCTTCCTTCGTAGCTCAGTTGCTAACATTTTAAAGAACACATTCTTTCTGAACAAAAATTGTTTAACTTTACTAAAAAGGCAAATTACAAACTATCTTTATTATAATCTAAACATTGAACGTTTTCTACTTTGAATAGCAGAGCTATGCTGAAATAATGTTTGTATACCCTATTTTGACCATCTATTGACACAGCAATTTTCATCAAAGTACCTTTAATTATTGCAAACTGACATAATGTGCATATTCCCCACGTGGCAATCTATCCACAAACTGATTTTTATCAATCTATCATATGTACTTTTTGATTAATTGCAGGATCAAGATGTAAGCGTTACAGGCTGAGTGACTTACTATCTTCACTCGCCCCTCCGGGTCGCCGTTGCTCGACAGTTGTTTTTAGTTCCTCCATGATGCGGTTCTGTGCCACGAGTTGTGACTGCACCTGGGTCAGCCCCACAGTGTTGGATCTGATATCCTGGTCCAACTGATCCACACGATCCCTGGTCGCACACAGCTCAACCTTCCTCTCCAAATGTACAACTCGCTGTACTACCTCTACCATTTTTAACTGTAATTAAAGTTCGGAAGATACCTTTCAAAGCAGGCAAGTTATCACTGCTTTATGAACACAAAAATCCTTCACCGACATTGAAAATTTCATGCTATTATGCCTTGCTTATCCTTATTGAAACTTTTACCAGCTATTGATCATGTATCAAATACAGTAGATGGATGATTTTGCCATAAGACATGGTGGACACCCGAAGTATATATACTGTAAATGCTTTGCTCTTGCATTCTAGCATAATTTGTACAAATTGTCTCCACGAAACTCTGCTTTAGAGCTGCAACGAGTCACCAACAGCTCGATTCGATTTCGTTTTCAGACACTCCGATACCGATTTTTTTCGATTCGATTCATCTTCAAACATAGTTTTATCATATATTCACTCTTCTGCCTCAAAAATAAACATTTCTGTTCAAACGTGTCGCATACCTAGATATCTTGGGCATTTGTCAAATTTTGTGTTTGTTTGATATAGTTTGGTTTGTTCATCAGTGTTTTAAAAACTGTTGAAAGTGTGTTAACCAACATTTGTAAGAAATATTTTGCAAGAAACTGCCAATTTCTATACAAAAAACTATGTCAATATTTCAATAAAACACATAAAAAAAATTAGCAAATTAGGACTCAATTTTAATATAAAAAACTTCTGACTAGAAGATTGTGTTGAATACACAATAATATAAAATTAAATAAATAATCATAAGAACATCTGGAATCAGTGGAGTGATAGTACTATCACTATTATGCTTATATCCAAAACCGCTTTAAGCATGTCTACCATTGTGCCGTGACAGCGTCACCTGTTACCTGTAGGACAAAGCACATTCTCTAATAAACTTAACAAATTCCCAACAGAAACAGAACTACTTTTCTGGCTGGCGACTTGAGTAGTTGCACTTGTGCTACCTCTTAGTCTTGCTAAATCAGCGTTATGTTTGCATCCGTGAAGCACAGTTTACACTTTGCTTTATCGGCAGGGCTACCATCCCGAAACCCAAAATACTGCCACACTTTTGATTTTAACTTCTTAGGCGCATCTGATAATTTCAATTTGTGGGCCACAACTTGTTCAGCCATTTTGACGCTTTTTCCGAAAGTAGACCGTAATGCGCTTATTGATTGGATGACTAAAGTAATAAGCAGTCAATCGCGCCGGTCGTAATTTCAGGTAAAGATAAAACCTACACCTTCCCGTATCAAATAGTCAGAATACAGCGAGCTTTACGTATCTATGTATACATATGTCTATATGTTAAAGAATCGATTCAAATTTGGTAGGTTTGGTATCGTAATCGAATCGACGCATTTTGAACCGATTTTCAATACATTGGAGCGAATCGTTGCAGCTCTACTCTGCTTATGTATGGATGAAACTGTGTGCTTTTTTATATCAGCAGGAATCATGTTTCATATTGTTAAGAAAAATAGCGCTTTCTCAAATGATTAAAATGTATAGGATAGAATGGCATTTTATTCACATGATGTGACTTTGAAAAATGAATCATGGCACTCAAAACCATGCTTTTTACATTAACTACTTAATTAACATATATCTAAAAAACTGTCAAATCCTTTGCTACCTACACAACAAAAATTAACTATAATACCTATATCAAAACTCCTCTAATTAAGCAGTTAAATAATTATTTTTTTAGCAACAGTAACTATGAACTTGATGTAGAAAGTAATTGACCAGAAACAATCCGTATAATGTTCCCTACTCTACTCTTCCCATTCTTATAACCAAGATTTGAACATTCTTTAAAAACATTCAATAAAATTAACCTTTGACTCGCGATTCTCTGTCTGTAGTTTCTGAGCAAGAAGACCTATCCTTTCTGTTTCTGACTTGAGTGTCCTTTGTTCTTCCATCAGTTGCTGCAATTAGGTAAATACATAAATGCTTATCATTTACAAACGAAAATAAAAGTACACTTCAGTTAAATATTATTTATCTTCAAAACTAAATAAAGTATATTACGCAAACAAGAAGCTGTCAAACAGTGTTTATCCCCAGCCACAGGTGCATTGTTGTGAAATGGGTACAGTGAGATATTGCAATTGAATATGAACAAGAGCTGTTAAGAGGACAGCGCGCTCGACTATTCGAGTGCTTGACAGTATAACGTAAGCCATCATGGGGAAATTGTTCATATTCAATAATTTATTAGACGATCTTTCAAAAATAAAAAAACGAAAAAAAAAAAAAAAAAAATTGGGGGGGGGGGGAGGGGGTTGAGAGGGGGTATAATATGGGGTGTGGTCATTTATTAGACGATCTTTCAAAAATATAAAAAAGGAAAAAAAAATTGGGGGGGTGAGAGGGGGGTATATTGTGGGGTGGGGTAATTTATTAGATGATGTTAAAAAAAAAAATTGGGGGGGGGGGTGGGGGGTGAGAGGGGGGTGAAACACACTGTCCCCCTATATGACGTTTGACCTTGAAGGATGACCTTGACCTTGTGAAGGATGACCTTGACCTTTCACCGATCAAAATGTGCAGCTCCATGAGATACCCATGCATGCCAAATATCAAGTTGCTATCTTCAATACTGCAAAAGTATTCATAAAATAAGCGATTTGGGCCACATATATTTGACCTCTGACCTTGAAGGATGACCTTGACCTTGACCTTTCACCACTCAAAATGTGCAGCTCCATGAGATGCACATGCATGCCAAATATCAAGTTGCTATCTTCAATATTGCAAAAGTATTTATAAAATAAGCGATTTGGGCCACATATATTTGACCTCTGACCTTGAAGGATGACCTTGACCTTTCACCACTCAAAATGTGCAGCTCCATGAGATACACATGCATGCCAAATATCAAGTTGCTATCTTCAATATTGCAAAAGTATTCATAAAATGAGCGATTTTGGCCACATATATTTGACCTCTTACCTTGAAGGATGACCTTGACCTTTCACCACTCAAAATGTGCAGCTTCATGAGATACACATGCATGCCAAATATGAAGTTGCTATCTTTAATATAGCAAAAGTTATTGCAAAATGTTAAAGTTGGTGCAAACAAACCAACAGAGACCAACAGACAGGGCAAAAACAATATGTATGGGGGACATAAAAATTGAGGGGGGGGAGGCTGGGGGGGAAAGGAATTCTGGGTAGGGGCGTGGGGTATTGTTTGGGTGGAATCCATTGTGGTATTCAGGTAAGTGTTGTTTTGTCAAAGTAATAATAAAATGTGATCATAAGACTTATTAATTTCTGAATATAAATAAATAATATTTATTTTCGCGGAAACAAATGTTGTTTGCTGGTTTCTATAGATACGATTACGGATGTAACGTTATGTACGGAATGCTTCGGTTGAGTTCGTTAAAACAATGAAATTACGCATTTCCGTACCACGTAATATTACGTCATCCCGCCTTTTGCAAACTGCCTGTGCTTTTGTTCGGATCGTAAACAAACTTAATTTAAATTAAATCTCGAATCATCTGAAATAATGCCGCGTGGAACAAAGCGGAAATTACCCGAAAATGTGGAAGAGGTTGGAGAGGACGATACCCGGCTCTTACAACCGGACCCAGGTAGAGGCTTTATTGATTTTGAGAAGATAATAGATCTAAGGGCATCTTAAATCGTTCCTCCTTTTAATACACGTAACGTTGAGAGGTGCGGTGTTAGCGGGGAATCAACTCTAAGTTTCCCGGTAATCGAAAATACACAAGTTCAATCTCTTGCTTCAGCTATTAATCAGGGTCGAAACATGATATAGTTGTCAGGAATTAACGCGCTTATCAAACGATGACTTGGCTGCGCACGTGCCAGCCGCATTGAAACAACAAATTTCTAGAGGCGAATATGTCAATTTGGCTTTACTGTTAAAAGGTGCCTTCGAATTATCCGCTTTTTGTAACGGTAGTGTTTTGCAACTTTCGGCAGAGGGCACTCTTGAACAGCGCCCTAAGGAGTGTAGGGATAAAATTCATAACATCAAATGGTGGTCGGACGCTTTCTTGATTTATGCGTCAATCTACCATAGCACGCGACGCGATAAAGTGCAGGAGATTTTGCATTAACTTTCCCTGTAATGACCTTCTTAATCTCGCACCATCGCCGGTGAATAGCAAAATATTACGTGAATATTTAACATCGTATAATTCTACAGATCGAAATGACCTTTTAAATGTTTTTTACAAATGGGTTTTCAATGCATTATAACGGACCCAGAGTCAGTAGATTTAGTAAAAAATTAAAGTCTGCAATCGCAAATGCTGACATAATTCAAGATAAGATAAATAAGGAGATTTTGGCGGGGAGGTTGGCTGGGCCTTTCAGCGAACACCCTTTTTCTAATTTCATGGTTTCCCCAGTTGGCTTGGTGCCAAAAAAGACACCAGGTGAATTTAGGATGATTCATCACCTTTCTTTTCCAGAGGGTAACTCGGTTAATGACTTCATTGATAAAAAATACTCATCCGCTCAGTACACAAATTTCGATGAGGCGGTTCACATGGTTCAAGATTTAGGGCGACACTGTAAACTTTTCAAAATGGATCTTAAGATTGCATCTCGCCTACTCCCAGTTCGGGGAGAAGATTTCGAAATACTGGGCATACAGTTTAATGGTATGTTTTATGTGGAAAAAGCATTACCATTCGGAGCTTCAGTCAGTTGCAAAACATTTGAACAGTTTTCCTCATTCCTTGAATTCTGCGTTAAGAGTAAAATGTAATCGGGCAAGCTTATACACTATTTAGACGATTTTCTGGGTGGCGATAAATCTGAGCTAGGTTGCCGCAAGGTGATGGATTCGTTTATCAATTGCATGCACGAGCTAAAGTGCCGTTAGCCACGGAGCATAAATAAAGAAGTTATGGCAATTTAAGCAAAATGTTCAATTATCTAAGTGTAAAAGGGGCCATAATTATGTCAAAATGCTTGATACAGTAGTCTGCTCTAGTTCATAGGTTGATGTCATCTTGGTAAACAAGTATGCAAAATATAAAAGCGATTTGTCAAAGGATATAGGAAATATTTGGGGTAGTACGCAAAGTTTAACATAGATTTATCAATAATATGCATATTCTAAGTATAAAAGGGGCAATCATTCTGTCCAAATGCTTGATACATTTGTATGTTCTTATTTATAGGTTGGGGTCATGATGGTTAACAAGTATGCAAAATATGAAAGCAATATGTCAAGGGACATTGAAAATATTTGGGGTAGTACGCAAACTTTAACATTTGCTGCATATTCTAAGTAGAAAAGGGGCCATAATTATGACAAAATGCTTGATAGAGTTGTCTGCTCTTGTTTATAGGTTGGGGTCATGTTGGTAAACAAGTATGCAAAACATGAAAGCAATTTGTCAAGGGACAATGAAAATAATTGGGGTAGAACGAACTTTAACATTTGCACGGAAACGGCAACGGCAACGCCGACGTGAGTAGGATAGCTCCAATATATATATTTCATATATAATAGTCGAGCTAAAAAAGAGAAGAAAAAATCCAATCACAAGGCCCCGGCATAAATCCTTAAACATTAAGGCATAACCTTGACAATATGCGGTGTACACTAGGAGATAATTAATCTGTAAAAGTTTTATGAAAATTGCATGCAAAATGTAGGAGAAATTGCAAACAGAAAAGTGTGTGATGACCAAAAGCATGCACATATACACGAAATGATGTATACACTTTCTTTTTCCCTTGGTCTTTTGGAATAAGCAAATTAAACCAAAATGAATAGAAATCATAAAAGCAACTAATGTAAAGAATTGCAAGAGCAAATCAATGCTGCTCTTGACTGTCTGTTACAAAGAAATTTACTTGAACTTTGTGTTCCAGCTCCATTTTCTTGATCTCCATTTTTCTTGAATATATGGTGACTTGTTCAAGGTGACTTGAAGTACTCTCCTGTAGATGTTTTGCCATTTCTCCTTTTGTGCCCTGTAGAAAAAAATTAGTAAAATAATGCAACAAGAGCACCACAGAGCGGGTGCCAACACTCAGCTGCGGGTGCAGTTTTATTTTTAAATATTTTTTTTAGAGGTCACAGTGTCCTTGACCTTTGACCAAGAGACCTAAAAATGGGTGTGGCGTGTAGAACTCGTCAAGGTGCAGCTACTTATGAAGTTTCAAAGTTGTAGGTGGAAGCACTTTGATTTTAGAGCTTATGTTAAGGTTTAAGCACGACACGGACGGCGGATGAGCTGGCTATGACAATAAACTGGTTTTCTCCGAAAACAGCCTAGCTAATAAATACTGTGACAGATAACTTTCTACATTTACCTCTATAAGTTCATTGCAAAATTCTATCCTGAAAGTGTACATAGACAAGTTGAAGGAACAAAAATGTAACAAAAAGACCTATTAAATTAATCATGTCAGACGGTCAACCATCAAACAAGTTAGGCATAGGATTTGGTGGTATTTATAATTCACATGATTTATAACTCGCATTTCAAAGTTTCTTTAATAATAAATTACATTTTTCTAACAAATGTTAACTTCAATAATATGCAATAGATATCAATTAGGCAGCAAAATTGTTTTCTTTAAATGACTGGAAATTATTACTTAATCATGCAGTATTCCATAACCATCCATCAATGGGATACAAGAATTGCTGTGAACAAACCCTTTCAAAAAACAAGAGCTGCTGGAAATGTATGTATAACAAGAGATGTGTTTGTCAGAAACACAATGCCCCCTTCTGCACCGCTTTGAAGCCATATGTTTGACCTTTGACCTTGAAGGATGACCTTGACCTTTCACCACTCAAAATGTGCAGCTCCATGAGATACACATGCATGCCAAATATCAAGTTGCTATCTGAAGCAACATAGAAGTCATGAGCATTTTTCGAAACCTAAACGCGAAACCTAAACGCAAAGTGTAACGGAAGGACAGACGGACAGACAGACAGTCTGATCACTATATGCCCTCCTTCGAGGGCATAACAAAACAAGAGATGTCAGAGGACAGCGCGCTCGACTATTCGAGTGCTTGACAGTATAACGTAAGCCATCATGGAGAGGGGGTATAATGTGGGTGTGTGGTCATTTAATAGATGATATTTCAAAAAAAAGAAAGAAAAACAATTTGGGGTGGGGGATTCTGGGGTGGGGCGTGGGGGATGGTTTGGGTGGAGTCCATTGTGGTATGTCAGGTAAGTGTTGTTTTGTTAAAGTATGAATCAAATGTGATCATAAATAAATAAGTTATGGCAATTTAAGCAAAATTTATTAATTTGACTTTGAGAGTCAAGGTCATTCAAAGGTCAAGGTCAAATTCAACTTGCCAGGTACAGTAACATCATGATAGTAATTAAGTATTTGAAGTTTGAAAGCAATAGCATTGATTCTTTAAAAGTAAAGTGGATCTAAACACAAAATTTAACGAAATATTCAAAATTACAAAGACAAAAAAGCCAACAAGAGTTATGCAACTTGCCCTGTACAGTCCCCTTACGATAGTTAGCGAGTTTTCCAATTTTAAAAAGCAATAGCTATGATACTTTAGGAGTAAAATGGGCCAAAACACAAAACTTAACCAAATGTTCAATTATCTAAGTATAAAAGGGGCCATAATTCTGTCAAAATGCTTGATACAGTTGTCTGCTCTTGTTTATAGATTGGGGTCATGTTGGTAAAAAAGTATGCAAAATATGCAAGCAATACATCAAAGGATACAGGAAATATTTGAGGTGGTACGCAAACTTTAACATAGATTTATCAATAATATGCATATTCTAAGTGAAAAAAGGACCATAATTCTTACAAAATGCTTGATACAGTTGTCTGCTCTTGTTTATAGATTGGGGTCATGTTGGTAAAGAAGTATGCAAAATATGAAAGCAATATGTCAAAGGACATAGGAAATTTTTGAGGTGGTATGCAAACTTTAACGTAAGATTTATCAATAATATGCATATTCTAAGTGAAAAAAGGGTCATAATTCTTACAAAATGCTTGATACAGTTGTCTGCTCTTGTTTATAGATTGGGGTCATGTTGGTAAAGAAGTTTGCAAGATATGAAAGCAATATGTCAAGGGACATAGGAAATATTTGGGGTAGTACGCAAACTTTAACATAGAGTTATCAATAATATGCATATTCTAAGTGGAAAAAGGGCCATAATTCTTACAAAATGCTTGATACAGTTGTCTGCTCTTGTTTATAGGTTGGGGTCATGTTGGTAAAGAAGTATGCAAAATATGAATGCAATATGTCAAGGGACATAGGAAATATTTGGGGTGGTACGCAAACTTTAACATTTGCACGCTAACGCCGGGGTGAGTAGGATAGCTCCACAATATATATTTCATATATTATAGTCGAGCTAATTAACACTAAATTTCTTGAATAAAAGCTACCATCAATACTTTCTCATGTGTAAAATGTGAACTTTTTATAAACATCAATACGTCATCTGTACAATAAAATTTACACAAAGCTGCAAAACAAAATAAACCAAAATAAATCAAAGACTTTACCATGAATTTGCACCCAATCTCTTTGAAACTGCATTCCTCCGGTTTATTTGGACAAGCATCTTGGTGAACTTCCAACTGAAACAATTTTTACCGCCTTTAAAGTTTCTTAACTTTTTTCTTTAAGATGTTAATGGTGCATTGCTCTAGACCATAAAAGTGTATAGAATATCATCATAAGTTGTCTTGAGCTATGAGACATTTGTCCCACTTTTTTGTGATACCTTGCCAAAACAGTGTGCAACTATCATTTTCAGGAGTTTAAGACACAAAGACATTCCCACCTTTGTAGAAATATACTTACACAACAACACAGCTTCATAAATCTTCTCATTTTGATGAAACGTCTATTGCTATTTTAAGCTGCTATTAAATCACTGGAAAACCAGCTAATACTTTTAACTGGAATACCACCAACATCTATTTTTAGTTTTTTGGAAAATTTATCAATACTATATTTATATTTTAGTTACACACTCCAACATAAATTTATAAATAAAAATAATTAAGAAATTAAGATAAAGTTTAATTTTGTTTAAATTAAACAAATTTAAATTAAGACAAAATGACTATAATATTTTATTCATAAAAATCCAAATATGTTAATGAAACGGATATAATTATTGCAAAATTTTGGACTCTTCCAGATAAATAAAATGTAACAAAACCTCTCTCACACCTACCGCTCTTCTCTTGAGTCCCTTTACACCACAGCCAAATGGACAGTCCAAGGGAATCTCCATACATTCATTCTGATAATGTTCCTGTAAGAAATGAGCACGCATATTACAACATGACTTTAACAACTATGAAGATCATATGGGAAAAGGTATACCTTTTATACAAAACATTGTACAAAATCCCAGACATTTGCTGTGATTGGTATTTCTGCATTACCACGGATTTATTTAAAACAGCGCTCCAGCTAAGATTTGAAAAGGGCAGGGGGCTTTTTTGTCAAAAGGGCACTTTGGACGCGCAGTATTTTGTCAAAAGGGCACTTTCGAGCGCACGGGCGTTTCTGGAATGCTTCCTCTCATATGTTAATTTATATGTTATTAATACTTGTCAGAATATATTATTCCCATTATTATTAAACAATTCAAATATAATGTCTACAATGAGGAATAAATTAATTGCAATGTATTGTAATAACAGATTTATTAATCATCATATGTTTTTTTGTTTTGTTTTTTAAGGGCAGGGGGGGGGGGGGCCCAAGGAAGGGCCGGGCGGAGGTTCGGGAGGGCAGGGCGGGGCGCCCTTCAATTTAGGCCTAGCTGGAGCACTGTTAAAATGTAGGTCTATAGGACAATTCTGCAAACTATTTTCATATGCATTTGCTCAAATTGTAATGTTTTGTTACTTCAAAATATATAATCTTGTCAACTTTTATCAAATTATTTTTTAATAAATTTTGCAGAAAAATAATTAATGACCAATAAAACAGAAAAAACTTTGTAAAGCCACCAATGCAAGTGAAGTTGCAGGAATATATACATACAAAACTATTCATATTTATCCAAGCACCTATCATATTTTATTTGCGTTTTTAAAACAACAAGGGCTGTTTGTAAAACATGCATGCCCCCCATATGGGCTGTCCATTGTAGTGGCAGCCATTGTGTGAGCACGAGTTTTGTCACTGTGACCTTGACCTTTGACCTAGTGACCTGAAAATCAATAGGGGTCATCTGCGAGTCACGTTCAATGTACCTATGAAGTGTCATGATCCTAGGCAAAAGCGTTCTTGAGTTATCATCCGATAATCATTTTACTATTTCAGGTCACCGTGACCTTGACCTTTGACCTTGTGACCTCAAAATCAATAGGGGTCATCTGCAAGTCATGATCAATCTACCCATGAAGTTTCATGATCCTAGGCGTATGCGTTCTTGAGTTATCATCCGGAAACCATTTTACTATTTCGGGTCACCGTGACCTTGACCTTTGACCTAGTGACCTCAAAATCAATAGGGGTCATCTGCAAGTCATGATCAATCTACCTATGAAGTTTCATGATCCTAGGCGTATGCGTTCTTGAGTTATCATCCGGAAACCATTTTACTATTTCGGGTCACCGTGACCTTGACCTTTGACCTAGTGACCTCAAAATTGATAGGGGTCATCTGCGAGTCATGATCAATCTACCCATGAAGTTTCATGATCCTAGGCGTAAGCGTTCTTGAGTTATCATCCGGAAACCATTTTACTACTTCGGGTCACCGTGACCTTGACCTTTGACCTAGTGACCTCAAAATTGATAGGGGTCATCTGCAAGTCATGATCAATCTACCCATGAAGTTTCATGATCCTAGGCGTATGCGTTCTTGAGTTATCATCCGGAAACCATTTTACTATTTCGGGTCACCGTGACCTTGACCTTTGACCTAGTGACCTCAAAATCAATAGGGGTCATCTGCGAGTCATGATCAATCTACCCATGAAGTTTCATGATCCTAAGCGTATGCGTTCTTGAGTTATCATCCGAAAACCATTTTACTATTTCGGGTCACCGTGACCTTGACCTTTGACCTAGTGACCTCAAAATCAATAGGGGTCATCTGCGAGTCATGATCAATCTACCTATGAAGTTTCATGATCCTAGGCGTATGCGTTCTCGAGTTATCATACGACAACCACCTGGTGGACGGACCAACCGACCGACCGACCGACCGACCGACCGACATGAGCAAAGCAATATACCCCCTTTTCTTCGAAGGGGGGGCATAATAAATCTTAAAAAAATTATAACATTTTCTTTATTCCGTGAGCCAAGGAAAACCCCTTAACTTTATATATAAATACAATGTAACTAGAAAATCAGCAACACATATTTGTCATAAACATCCCATTCAAAAGGTCAGGGCAAAGATAAGAAGAAAATTAGTTGGGTCTGCTAAGGCCAAAAATGTAAAACCAAGATCATTTCCAATCCAGTCAGTAAAAAAATACCTCTAGTAACTTTCAAAAGGCCCTTAATGGGAGCTCACAATGTCATAAAAACTTCAGGGTCAATCAGACATGGCAAAAGCCCATTGGACATTGCCAAAAAACATTTTAAAAGGCAGATGTTAAAATGCAATTCGTCGGACTGACTTTACGATAATTTTTGCTTCCAACGATTGTTATTTACTACCTGACAAACAACAATTTAATTAAGGACAAACACTTATATTTAGTATTGATTAACGAAAAACGTTTGTCATTCAACGATGGAGAAAATGTTTTTGATAAAAATAACACAATTTATTAAAGTCACAGAACGAGTGTTTGTAAATTGGAGTTCAATCTACTGAGACAACTCGCAATGTAAAACATCTTAAAAGATTATCATTCGAAAATGGAAAAAGACAAACATGATTTTTTAAGTAAGTGGATCTGTGTCTAATCAGATCATTGTGCATATTCTGCTTTATAATGTTTGTTTGTGAAATGGAAGATATTGAAAGGTAGACTTATTAAGTATAATTATTAATCTAAGTAAAATACCTCAAGTAAACTACAGTATGTATGTTTATAGGTGTAAATATACATGTATAGCCCAAACTGAAACTAAAAAGCTTAATTTAATAAATAAATAATTATTTATTTCCCCAAATCAGGCTTTTCATGCTTTTGTTTGCCCTCTTAAACCAACCATGTGTTAAAATGCCCTTTTAATGTCCCCCGTATGATGGCATATAGCAATGGGACCGTCCTTCCGACCAGCATTTCATTTTTCAGACTTTTTTCCTAAACACTTTCAGATATTGGCCTTTTTTCCTAAACACTTTCCGATATTGGCTTTTTTTATGAAACACTTTCAGATATTTACCTGATATTTGGTGTGTGAGTCTACTAACATGACTTACAGATGAAGTGAGAGTTTCTTTCCAGTCCATTTATTTTGGGCGAAGAAATGGGCCTAGTACTAGCCTAGAAATTTCTCTATAATAACCGTTTTCCGGATTTTTCATTTTAAAATGCTTTCAGATATTTAGCTGATTATTGGTGTGTGAGTTTACCTACTTGACTTACAGATGAAGTGTGAGTTTTGGGCCATTGATATTTGGCAAAGTTATGGGCATTTGACTAAATTTTCTTTCAAATAACACTTCTGGAATTTGTTCCATAAGGCTTTCAGATACTGTCAAAGGCCCGTAACTTTTTCAAATATCAATGGACCATCATCAGAATATTTTTTCTTAAGATAAAGCTGCTGTGTGGCGTCAAAGTACAGTAGGGGGTACTGTGTTTCACAAACGCAAGTCTCGTCGAATTTACTTTGCCATGCTTCTATGCCTTCCTGGGATAACTAGAGCTTTGTCACAGACGTACACCCCCATGTGCCGCATTGACACAGACTATTTTGCATGCTATCTTCACAAAACAAGAGAATCTAATTTACGGCAATTTTTAAGAATTATTATGCCATTATCATTTATTGCCATTTCAACCTTTAACTCTTGAAATTTTTCGCATGACATGCCGTCCAATGAATGTGAACAAAATTAATGTACAGAGTCATTTTATAAATCTCACAATGAATGACATACATGTAGTTATAGCGGGACAAGCTCATTTATGGCCATTTTTTACCTTTGGACTTAAAGTGTGACCTTGACCTGGGAGATATCGACGTAATTCTTATGCACAACACACCATCCAATGATGGTGAACAAATGTGCCTAATGATTTTAAAATCTCACCATGAACGACATAAGTAATTGCCTAAACAAGCTCATTTATGGCCATTTTTTATCTTTCAACTCAAAGTGTGACCTTGGAGATATCGATGTAATTCTTTCGTGCGACACACCGTCCCATGATGGTTTAAAAATTTGCCAAATGATTTTTAATCTCAAAATAAATGATAAAGTTATGGCCTGGACAAGCATTTGACCTTTGAACTCCAAGTGTGACCTTGACCTTGACCTTGGAAACATCAACGTTCTTTTTTCACACAACACACCGTCCCATGATGGTGAACAAATGTACCAAGTCATTTTAAAATCTAACAATTAATGACAAATATGTATGAAGTTTTAATAATGTCCTCCCTCTGGAGATGCAATACATAGAGTAATAAATGACAAATTTTTGGTCCGGACAAACTTTCGGTTCAAAACACACTTAGTAACCCTGTGACCTAGATTTTAACCCAGCATGACCCATATTCAAACTTGACCTAGACATCATCTAGATACAACTTGTCACCAAGTTTGGTGAAGATCGGATGAAATTTTGGGACAGACCGACAGACCGACAAGTGACTCATATATAGCCCCAATTACCAATAGTAATTGGGGTATAAAAATTTACAATTCAAGCCTGTGAAATTTACAACTGGCTTGTATTTTTTTCTCTTTTTAGGCTAGTCCCAACTATTTTTGGGTTAGATCAGCAGGTCAACAAGAGGCTGTCACCTGGATGTATCCTTTTCCACACATGTATTGTTGTCTAGAGAGTACAGAAAGAATTTGGGATTGTGCAGAGACACTTTTTGTGCAATTTTAAACAAAAGGGCAATAACTTCTATACACATTCACAATAAATATTCTATAGCTCTAACAGATTATTGTTCCGTAAAAGTAAGAAGAAAATCACAAGCATAATATAGGACTTGCATACAAAAGCATTCACATTAAATTTTAAACAAAAGGGCAGCACTCCTTAAATTACAGGGCATAGGCCCTGAGTCCCTAGCTAAAAACATGTGACCTACATATGCTCTATATTAACAACTTTCAAAGAGGTTCACCAAAGGCTCATTCCAATAAAATTGGCTAAAATCTGTCAAGAGGTTTTGGAGAAGTTTTTCCAGTAGAAAAAATTATTGGACAAGCGTCAAAAAACATATCCTATAAGCCGTCATGAGAACTATATGCTTAGGTTTTATTGATTTATTGAAAAACATTTATTTTAATGTCTTATCTTGATTTATTACAATCATTTGTATACTAATAGCTTTGAACAAAAAAACAAAAGTTGAAGTTCTTGTAAATTGTACTTTGCACTTCCTCTATAAGTATTTTATGAAGTTTTATATGAAAGTCTTTATCACAGTTTGAGTTACGATCAGCACAATAAATTAATGCTGTAATTTGGCTTTGCTCTTCACAAAAATTAAATATCATAATAACTAAGGTTCAACTTATAAAGCTAGACAAGGAGATCAACTAAATGCTGCAAATAATTAATTTTAAAAAATGCAGTATTCTTTGGAAAAAAATCAATAGGAAATTCTATGCAATCGAAAAATATATACTTTTGCCATTAGGAATGGGACCAAATGTTGGCCAAAAAACCACACATTGCACTATGCTGAGTTATGAGATTTTGGATATCATTTGTCAATTGTGAACACCAGCCATAACTCTGGATGTAATACAGATCTTCAGTACTATATTTAATTTGTTGCAAATCTGAAATTATTTATTAACATAATTGACCTATGTATATTGGTTTGTTTGGACAAAATACAAACTATTAAAGTGAGAAATTATAATTGTTTATCAGACCTTTTATAGATAGTACACTTATTTTACTTGACATTTTTTCAAAAGTTAGTTTACGTTAACCTTCAAACGGTGTCGCTCGTGAATAGTCTCTACTATTGATAATGCTAGATAATGACGTGTCATCTATCTTTGATCATAAACTTAAACATATTTGTTTACAAGTTTAAAAAGGGAATCAATATGTATATAAATATAGCTTTGTAACTTTTTGGAGTGAGTCCAATTGCGATTCATAAAAAATAAAGACTGGAGAATAGTCTAGAATAGATACCGGAAATGACGAGTCATTCTTACAATGAACAAATATTCAAAGCATGGAACATAAACTAACTCTATAAAAGCCTTTTGAAAAAGGAAATTAATAATTGATTTTGTGATTGTGTGGGGTACCACTTAAAGACAATTGCAATAGAAGTGATCAATATTTGTTCACAGGACATGAACTAAATTGTTTTTTAAGTATCAGGTGAGTCACATGTGCACGAGTCATTCACTTTTGAACATACGATTTGAATAAGATATAGATCTTTGTTACAATACAGATAATTATCTTTGTAAATCAAAATATATTTAACAATAACACAACCGTGTGTGTGGTAAGCCTAATCTCTGAGATGCTAGCCAGGCTGTTGTGTACCACAAAATAACCTTCATCCTTACATGATGCAATGTTGCATCATTTCAAGACTTGAACTATATGAAGGTTTCAGCAGCATATCAGACAGCAAAACATCTGGTTTAGCATAGAACCAAAAAAAGTGTCCATTAAAAATTATTTATATTTTGATATGAAAATACAGCTAAACTTTGCTATTTTCTAACAAGGATTGCGTGCATTCCAATTGTATAATTATTATGTAAGGGCAAGGCTCCTCCTACTCAAAATTTTATTTAGCAAAATTAATTGTATAAAAAAGAAATTATCATTTTGGCTGATTTATGGCATTAAATGAAAAAAACAACAGTTGTAGCCAAATAAAATTTTCTTAAGCAAAGTATTTGTATAACATAGAAATTCTCATTTTGGCTGTTTTATGGGGGGGGGGGGGGCAAATTTAGAAAAATACAATATTAAAAGAAAGACAATACAAAATTAGGCTGAGAAAGGAGGAGGGTTGGGTGTAGGGTTAACTACCCCAACCTGTGAAAAACCACCTTCAACAAAAGCAAAACAGCATACAGACATTGGGGACCTGGTAGATGATTGACCTCCAGCTGGAAAGTGTATGACGCTGGGTGGTGAAAACCAGAATCAATTGGACGCTGTTATGCAAAAGACTATAACCTACACAAGGACCACCCCCACCACCAATATATGTAATCTCTGAACCATGTCTGAGACCGAGAAGACAGATGAAGTGGCCGTAGAGATGAGAAAGTTCAACCTCACCATCATAGGAATCAGCAAATAAAGATGGATTGGTTCTGAGAATAAGCAACTGACTAACGGCAAGTTACTGCTGTTATTAGGAAAGTGGCAGGGAGATTCAGCACACACCCAGAGAGTAGCCCTGATGCTTTCCAAGTCAGCACAGACAGCACTAATCCGATGATGACAGCGTCTTTCCATACAATAAAGAAGATTAACATGGATATATTCAAGTGCTACTTTCTGAAAATGAAGGACACATTTACGACAGACTTTCAAACATCAAACATGACGGACAGCGGTGAGTGTCAATCTGTGTGTCCAATGAAACCTGGTCATCAGAGGAAGTGTTATTCACCTTACATTTATACACAAGGCAACTAGGGCTTCACCAGACATGTCAATGCAAAACAACATTGACTATGTGTGCATCCTGAGGAAGTTTTGTTGTTTTCCTAAGAATGTACAAAGACAAGCGAGGAACAAACACTGCTTCTGACCATCATCTTCTTGAAACTGAAGCTTAAGAAGAATTGGACAGAGGGTACAAAAAATGCAAACTTTCAAACACAACTATGATGAAAAACACCAAGAAGCAAAAAGAGTTCAAGGGATAACCATGAAGAATGAACTACATTATCTTCAAACACAAATCACATATTGCTAGTGCTTCATGTGCCTCAAAATAAAAATGGATCTGCTGGTCAGCTTGACTACACTTATCGAACCAAAATCATACTTAAAACACTGAATCAAAATATTGCAGGACAAACCAAGACATTATCCAATTTTTACAGATAAGGGTATACATATTTTTTGTCACAAAATCACTATTTTGACAACGCTTAGAAGTTTTGTTCAGAGTAGTTATAATGTTTAAGCTGAAGAAATAAAATAATCACTTATTTTACCACATAATCAAAGTACCACGACAGATTTTATTTTTGTATTGAAACGGCCTCGTGCATATCATGATCTCCGTTATGTACCATTTTGTCATCACTCAAACAGGATTATGTAAGGGAAACTTTTGTTGAATTTCAATGAAAATATCAGTGTAATATGCCGAACAATTATTTTCTTTAAGAATATAGATTAAACTTAACTTCCCTAACAGTGCAGAAAGTTGTATGTCTGTGTTTGGGTACCCAGTATTAAAAACTAGACAAAAATTGAAAATTAAAGACATGATTTAGGATTGTTGTTTCAATCAATCATCTCCACTCCACCCATAAACATAAAAAATCGAAGCATTTGAAGACTGTGGAAAAATAACCTCCAAGCAAACATAAGGACTCACAATTATCATGATTTCTGTAAACAATTTCTAAAAGCCTTCCATGCTGGACGAATATTTTGTCTGGACAAAGTGTCATGGGTTAATTCCTAATAATTCACCTTTAACCGTGAATTGAAACCTTGACCTCAAGATATGGCTCTTGTGGAGGTCGCTCTGTTTCACCATGCTTATCACTTCGGAACATATTTAAAGCAATGCCCATACTGAAAAGTTATGCTTCAAATTGAATTTCTTAATGAAGCTCTATGACTTTGTGGTCATTCACTTAGTAGACGTTCATTTCAAAAAGGCCCAAAATTATATATACATGACCAACATTTTACGGTTGTTTTTCTCCCTATAATTAGGATGGATATGAACATTCAAGTGAAGCATTGAAAAAAATGTTGCTTGATTTCGCTTATTAAATTTGTCAATGACCTCACCACCAACCAAAGATCCAATCAATTCTTTACAATTGAAAACAAAAAAAGTTTATTTAATTCTTTGACAGTACAGCCCTTTTAAAATATGCAATAGTTCTGTGTCATAAAACAGATCTTGATAAAAATAAAATACAACTATTTTCAATGATTGCTACTTGATCTTATCTCAAATATTGTAACTTAAAGAAGCCCTTGTGATTTTGGCTCCATTCCAAACAATTAAAAAATGAATGAATGCGTAATCAAATTAAATCAATTAGTTACCTCGTTATTTATCCACTTGAATATTACATGCAAGTTGCACTAAACAAAGGTCCCATGTGTTTATGAAGGTATAAACATAATATTTGAAAACATACTTGACAAGAATTGTGGCATACTGTTTAAACAAATGCATACTTTAGTTTATTGTTTAAACAAATTATATTTGTATGGCCCATGGTGCCACAGAACTTTGGCCCAGAATGCTGCCTTTTATGGCACAGTTCATTGAAGTACAATGTTCAAGACAGGTTGTAAAAAATACCACACATATTGATCTGAGTATTGATTAGCCCTACTTCAAAATCATTGTTTACATTGATATTAAAAACTCAAATATTGACTTTAGTATTGGTTAGACTATCAATAATTGCTTGATCCAGTTACAAACAGGAGTGCTGGCTTAATTCCAAAATAGATATGACACTGAGGAAGTATATGTCGTGCAATGAGGCCGTAAAGTATACAATGAAATGTATGCGTCAAGATTGGTTTTCACCATATGTGTGACGTGGAAGTATATCTAATTCTAAATTGGTACAACACTTTTACAATAATGACACTTGATAGCGTGAGAGGATATTGCTATACAAAAGTACTTTTAATGATTTTTATGATCATTACATAAGAATACAGGTATCTAAATAATTATGCATTACACCACTTAAAAAGTGGCCTCGTTTGTTTAGACATAGTTATTAATTGTATGTTTATGATGGACATTTTAAAAGCATTTGATTAAAAAAACATGATTGGATTTAATTTTGTGTCAATGTTCCTTAATCATTTTGCTCTGTGTTTTTGCCTTTGAATTAACAATTGGACTACAACCTTGCAATAAAGACACTAATTATTTCACATAAAGAAAGGGATATTGCCAAAAAATATTTTGTCGTGTTGAGATTTACTGTTAGTAAGCAATATCAATAGATGGAAAAATACTTTTGGTTTCCCATGATTAATTTAACAATTTTCTTCTGAAATTTGATATGTAAGGCTAACATTAGTATCAGCTGATTTTTTATTTACAAATAATTCTGTAAGCTTAAGAAGGTTTTTAAAATTAATTACTGAAAATTCATATTTGTGAATATTTCTTACATTAACTACTAATCTGAGACAAGTCTTATGTAGGTAAGGAATTGACAAGTGTTGACAAAGACAGATTCTGGATTTCCCACAGAGTTTAAGCATTCCATTGCTTTTGGTAAAGGTTTTAATTTTCATTGAACCTATCTTGTACAACAAAATGTTTAGTTACCCATAAACATGTAATTTCCAAAATACATAATTGGCTATCGTGAGTTAATTTGTTTGATTCCTTTCTGGATTTTTTGCCTTGTTTTTTTGCTTTATATATTACAGCTTATGCCTTTTGGATTTGGAAAAATAGCACCATAAACCATGAAATAGTGAAAAATGAAACATTATTAATATGATGATAAACAACATTAAAATGTATTCCAAACGTTTTTTTAATTTATATTAAACAAATGCTACAGAATTATATTGTTGTATAATCAACGCAATAAACTAATTATTGAGTTTATTGGAAAAAATGTGCTTTTTTTGGGGGGGGGGGATGATTTTGGTTAGATATTTTGGAGAAAATGTTTCTGTTTGTCATTTGGAAACAGCCTGTAAAAGGCTTTTTTTTACAGTATTTCAGTCATTTCACAGCTGTTAATAAACATACTTACACTTTTTCTTGGTAAGCTGGTTTCCAGTACTAATTGCACATTCTGATACTCAGAAGCATGCGTATATTGGCCATTCAAATAATTTCCAGACCTGTCACCATACAAGTTATGTTACCAGCAAGGTAGTAAACCCAGAGTCCTCGGATTTGTAGTGCAACACTTTGCTATCTGAGCTAGAAAGCCCAGTTGCAGGTGAATTTAAATAGGTGACACAAGCATTGGTGTCAAGTTTGGTTATTAATGCCAGGTAATCTTCTGATTTTTAAGTCCACTGATTTATTGAAATTGATTTGTCAATGTTTAAAACGGTTTGCTCTTGAATTTCAAAACTCTCTTTGGAAATGGGAAAACTAAAGCTTAGTCTTCTTATCAGCAGGGGTCTATATTATGCTCCCAGACTTTATGACAGAACTTCAGTTAAATATGTAAACACAAATGTTTTACCTTCATATAAAACCCCAGCTTGTGTTCTGTTTTCTAAATTTCTTCATGCGCAGAACAGGTACACAAAGCCTTTTAAGATGTTTCCACATGTTATGTAATAAGTAATCAATGAAATTGTATTTCTGGGGGAAAACAACTTAAGCCTCATTGCTTTCCTTAGCTGGACATACTTTTTCTAATTTTTTAGGGACTGGTCTACCACAATGCCTGCAGTTTTGGAGATGGTATTCACAATCACTGTCGTGACTTCCCATTGTTTTAGCTGGTAACATCACAGAGCATCCATGCTGTGAATTGGGGCATGGCACAGGTGTGAATGGACACAATGGTAAGTGCTTCTGAAAACATACAAAAACAACAGATTTAATATATGATACACACTGTTATCTCATATGAATACATAAGGAATTTGATGTTGTTACCAGTCCAGTTTTGTTTCTTAAACTTGTGTTTTTGCATACTGAAGTTCTTTTGCGACTGAAGCATTTCACAAAATATGAAGACAAATAGGCTCATTTCTTAATAGATTTTAAGTACATGCATTTAATAAAAGGTACACCTGTCAGTTCTCTTATAAGTGTAAAGTTTTCAAATTAATAAAAACCCTACATGGTACAATAAATGAGTGTAAGGCAATTATCAGGAATAATCATTCTTTAACATGATTTTTGAGCAACATGTATGAACAAAGTTGCATTTTTCAATTCCAGCTACAATTAATAGGGAAAGAAAAGGACCTTACTGGTGCAGAGGCCATTAAACACCAATTGATTCTTTCCTGCAGGGCTAATTGGGAGGTAAGAAAGCTAAAATTGCTCACAAATATATTTATAAATAGTATATCAACTTTATTTGGCCTAAACCCTAGCTAAATAGTGCTTACTAATATATTTATAAATAGTATATCAACTGTATTAGGCCTAAACCCTATAACATCGCAAGACACTCCATAGTCTGCATTTTCTACTTTGCTTTTGAAAAAAATGAAAATATCTCAATCATTGATGCATGCAGTAATTTTCTGAATATTTAACAAATATAACTTCCTTTCAATACTAACATATACAGATGTTGAATAAGTATTTAGTGGTTGTAATCTCACAAGACAGCTCATGGTTTTGTATAAAAATGAGGAAGTTATCACTTTCCTACTTGTCTCCTCTGACCCAGTAAAAAGGCATTGAAGATTTTCAAATATGAACCTTAAGCGAAGGATAGGTTTTGTTTATCACTTATTGGAATTCGTCATTTTCTTTGAAGCAAATTGTACACCACTTGAATTTTTAAATATATAAGTTATTCAAAAATTTACGGACTAAATTAATTGATAAATAACTGCTTATGTTACATTTTCTTTCTTGGGAAACTAGGACACATAATGTGAACATGAAAATATCATTAGTTGAATAGGTCAATCCTCATTAATTTTCTAAAATGTTTAGAAACATTTTTGGGTGAATAAAATGTTAACTTAATTTCTAAATAATGTTTAAAATACATAGAATTCTATTTTACTTGCAGGACCTTGTTTTGTTTTACATTATTTCTGTGGCTGTTTAGTCTATTTTTCTGATCATTAGTTCATTCTTTGTACTGTTCTAAACTGCATCATGCAAACCACTGGTATTTTACTAGCTTACCTCTAGGTCTGCCCATCTACACTGCTCCTTACAGCCATATGACTGATTGTTGCAGTAAACTTTGAGATTTCTGACCTCTTTCCTACCACTGGGATCGGGGGTGATCTAGAGTAAAGTGAAAATCCATGAGAATAAACATGATTTTTCATCTAAACAATCTGTACTTTAGCTTTGAAAATTATTAACATTTGCTTTTACAGAGTTTTTTCTCAGCATTTGGTAAGATAGCCCATGGCTTTGAGATTGGGAATTTTATCAGCATTTTCAAGAAATTGGGTTAATAAATTGGGATTTAAACTACATGAAAGAGTTCAACATCTTTAATCACAAACTCCACAAACACCATCATGATTAACAGTTTTCCACATAATACACACACACAAAGTTTTCAGTCACAAACTTATTTCCCTAGTTTCAACATGTTGAATATCAGTCAGCACTTTGCTTTCGGAAATCAACAATGACGATGTAAAAGAGTCACTTGTTATTAAATTACTATCTTTGACAATGGAAGGAGTTTCAAAGGGAGGACTTGTACTTGTTGACGATGTTTGTTTATTTAATGATGCTTGCTTAAAAAAATCAACAGTTTTTGTTTGGCCACATTTTTGCTAAGGAATCTTTTTCAAGTAATATTTCCAATTGTATGACATATTTGTTTTCCATTCAGCCGAATCACAAAACACTTAAATTTCATCACAAATTTAATAAGCGCCCGAACAACACAGAGAATATCGGGCACATGAATAATGCCGACTTTAACCAAATCGCGGTATAGTCAAAAAACTGTACGAGACTGGATCGGACTACGCTTTGTTAAAAATCTAAAAAGCCAATGTCATTAGCTTTTTCTCCCCAATTGGGAATTTTTTAGCATATTTTGGGAAAAAAGTATACTTTTTGCCATTGGGAATATAGCCAAAATTTCGACTATAAAATCAGGCCAAAAAAACCTGTTTTAATAAGTATTACAAATCTACCAATCTATCTATCAATCAATCTATTAAATACAATTAGTGCTTACAAAATACTACAATCTTATGTATGTTAACCATATTTCTTTAACTAGTAACTTCTAATTACAACAATGCAGATAGTTTCATAAACATAAACATTTAGAATTAATATAATTGTAATTAAACTGGTTCAATAATGTAGATATGACACGAATGCTGGTACATCCAAAATACATTTAGGAGTAGTTGATTTCTAAGTGCTTAACTGTTTAATGCGATTTCACTACATGTATCATATTAAGGGGCAGAAGTACATGTAAGTTACACAAAAAAGGTCAAATTAAGATTAACACTACCGACAAAATTTTCACCACATTGTGAACTCACGTACATTGTTATTATTGGTTGAAGTTTTAACACTTTGCTTGCACTTGAATAAAACAAGAGCACCGCATAATGGGTGCCACGCTTGGCTGCGAAAGCTCGTCAGATTTTTAAAAAAAATTTTAGAGGTCAGTGACCTTGACCTTTGACCTAGTGACTCAAAATGGGTGTGGCGTGTAGAACTCATAAAGGTGCATCTACATATGAAGTTTCAAAGTTGTAGGTGGAAGCACTTTGTTTTTAGAGACAATGTTAAGGTTTTAGCACGACGCAGGCGGACGGCAGACAACGAGCAGGCTATGACAATAGCTCTGGGTTTCTCCGAAAAAAGGCTCACTAATAACTGTTATTCTCTAAATCACTATTTAATTAAAATTTGGAAACAAAATTCTTTGACATTTTTCAACCAGGAAGAGCTGAATGTTCATGACAAATAGCACATATTATTGGTTACAGTACACTCCACGCGGTTTCCCAAATTTCCCTCCATACTCCGCGGTGATTGACCTGGAGGGAGATTAAGAAAATCCTGCCAGACGCGGCGTTTGCATGATTTTTGACGCAGCGGTTAACTATCGGCAAAACTGATAAGCCGACGCGGCGGCCCTTGGCGTTGGCGACGCGGGGGAAACTCCGCGTTTTACGAGATAACGATCAATTTAATTTTGTTTGACTTCCTGATTTTCAAAATGAATAAAATTATATTTATTACAAGTACATGCATGTACATGTAGTATATTTACAAAAAAAAAAAACAACCAAGATAGCTCGCTCCCGACGTGGTTGTAGAAGTAGTTGTTGTTGTATAGAAAACTCGTTGATTTACGACAAACAAAACGTCGTCTTTAACTAATACTTACCAATTAATATAAACACAGTTTGCAACATTGTTTTTATTTTGATAATTTAATCCAAAGTTTTCATGTTAGCAGGTGATTTTCTATACTGAACATGTAAACAAATGACCAAGGACCCTAAAAATCTCGCAAATCTGTGTGAATTGACAGTTTGACGTAATCAAAGAAAAGCTGCTTTCTGAATAAAGGCATAACTTACTCAAGTAAACACGTTCAACGAATGCATAAGGAATGGTTTTAATTGTCGGAACAAAGTCAATTCTCTGCTCGCTAATGCATTTATTTTCTCTTTGAAGTTAGGTTATTCCATTGATTGCTAAAAGAAGGTGGTAACTATTGAGTTGATAGTTGCATTTAATATTCACAGTTGTATTCTTGTTGCATCGACATTCAAAACAATGTTTAGCAGTAATTATGGACCAAATCAGCAGAGTGACATTCACACATGTTAATCCCTTTTGTCAAAACACCGCAGACAGCAGTCTACACAATAGGTCAGTAGACAAGCTTTGCGTGTTTTCATAACGTCAAACACTTAAAATCCAGTTCCGCCCAGATGTCTTCTTTAATCAGTTTACAGTACACTTACTGTTAAAATAATTACTCTACTAAAATACCGTAACTATAAAGATTCGGCGTGTATGATTTGAAATTACTTTGAAGGAAATATCAACTTATTCACGATATAATTTTGTTAAAAAATACCAAAGAAACTTTTAACCGAAATCAACAAAATTCAATGTTCTCTGCGCTATAAAGTTTGTATAAAAAAAATCAATGCACGCACGCTTTGCAGGAGTATACCTTGTACATTGCAGCATAATTTTCGCACGCTTTTGACGGGAAATATACATGATGACTGTATATTGGAAGCATTTGATAACGTCGTGTTAACATTAAAAATCGTAGTGTGTTTCGGATTACTAATTATTATTCTCATTTGGAAATTTTACGGAACATTTATTCTTGTCTTATATGTGTTATGATTTAAATATTAATTTGTCAAATGTCTTATATTCATTCATATTGTAGACGTACCTGTGAATTAAAAAGCATAATTTTTATACGTATTAATTTTCTATACAATTATCTTTTTTATACATGTACATTTTGTACTACAGTATTTAAACAATTTATTATAACAATGTTTTAATTTTTTGGCATGCCCAGTAGCACACTGCTAACGCGGCGTTGCGCGGCGGTCACTGATAAGAACAGAAATTGTCTGCATTTACCGACTAGGCTAAAGTAATACACGCCGCGGGAATAAGCGAACGCGGCGTAATGCTGAGCGTTTTATCGAGTTCACCTCGCTCTCTCAACGCCGCGTGAACACTCGCTAGCAGAAAAAACGCGGAGGGAGCGCGTTTTTTGGGGAAAACGCGTGGAGTGTACTGTATACTGCTTCATGTTACCAAAACACAGTTTGAAAACAAACGAAAACCACATAAATGTTACAAGTACTAAAAATATGCTTACATCAGAAGGAAAGAGTTTGTCACAATCATTTTCTCTTGCTGGACATTCGACGGGATGTGGTTTATCTGGGAAAAACAACTACATCGTGTAACATGTATAATCTGTTGGACTGGCCTTAAATTTTCATTTAAAAATACACGCAAAAAATTAAAGCCAATAATTACTATTTTAAAAATTTTAATAATTATTTATAATGTCATGTTGGATAAAACATTCACCATGCAAATTATAAACAACACAATATAACTGACAATCTATGACAATTATGAGTTGATGTGACATAATCAGGGTGCAGAATCACATGACTTTGTTGGGTTCCTAATTAAACAATAATGGACGTAAACACACTGGTAAGTGCTGCTTTTTTCCAAATTACTTTTTAAACCAATTTTTCTTAAGAATTTCAACTATTGCATAAAAGACAGATTTTTACGCTGCTTATGGCAATGTGAAATACATAAGAATTACTTTATTTAACAAGACTATTGCCAAGCAATATGTATCCCCTACTGGCTCCACCATTGTCAGAAATTCCACCATTGTCAGATTTTTATTTTTTATTTGTTGCCATAGCAACCAGAATGTTTGACGTAGGAACTAAATTTAATGGCGTGCATAATATCCATATTGCCATCTATCCATGTTTGAAGTTTCATGAAAATTTATGGAGAGCTTTTAAAGTTATTGCAGGATCCAGAAAACCACCATTTTCAGCAGTATTTCTAGTCTATTTGTTGCCAAAGCAACCAGAATTTTTGACATAGGAACAAAATGAAATGACGTGTATAATGTCCATATTGCCATCTATCTATGTTTCAAGTTTCATGAAAAAATATGAAGAACTTTTAAAGTTATCACAGGATCCAGGAAAGTGTGACAGACTGATGGACAGATCACAAACCATAAGTCCCCTCTGGTGAAACCGGTAGGGGACAATAAGCATGTGTTCCATGTATACTGCACGTCAATGCTTCACGTAACATGGACTTTTGTAACCGATGTCAGACGTATCCAGAGGATTAATTCTTATACCTTAAGATTTGGACACAAACTGCAAGAAAACCTGTCGTTCATGCACTAAAGATTTTTGCAAATGTATTTTAATAACTTGACATATTTGCAAATATAAAGTTCTTAATGGTGTGTTTACACTCTGTCCAGCCCATGTGTAAATCCCTGAAAACTCTTGATTCTGCACCCTTTTATTTATTTTTGTTTTTGAAAAGATCCATTTAAAAAATATTACTTCCCTTGTAAAAATGATCAGTACCTGCCAAATGATAAATAGAAATAATCTCCCTTTAAAGCTTATTATTTTCCTTGAATTTGTTTTTTTACCTTTGACCTTGAAGGATGACCTTAACCTTTCACCACTCAAAATGTGCAGCTCCATGATATACACATGCATTCCAAATATCAAGTTGCTATCTTCAATATTGCAAAAGTTATGGCCAATGCTAAAGTTTTCGGACAGACAGACAGACAGACGGGCGGACTAAATGACAGTTCAACTGCTATATGCCACCCTATCAGGGGCATTAAAAGCTAAATAATAGATACATTTATCAAAGATGTTCATTTAGAATAAGCCATTTTAATTTCTTGTTACCTTGAAAGATACTTGGCACACAGGGTTCACACACCCTATGGCCACATGATGTCTGCATGGAATTTCTAGCTACATTCAAGCAGACTTTACACAAATGTCTACTAACAATCTCTTGGTCAACAAACTTTGGATAACCAGCAGGTGTCTGAATAGAGGCCATGATATTCTTCAATATATCTGTTGGAAAAAGATAATGACTAGAGTGAGCTAAAACATGTCAATGAAAAAGATGTTTGCATTGTAGTTAAACATGATAACAAATTGGTATTTCAAGAGCAGATTAAATAAATATAATATTTTTGTCACTTGTGCATGATTTTCTGTAACTGATAAAACATGGTGACAACACAAGTATTCTTAAACAATACTGACATTTTTGTCCGCTATTAGTACTTACGAATCAAAGCGAATGATAAAGATGTTTATAGTGAAATGTTAATTCGCGCTTGTTCCTCTGCCAAAAATAATCTGTTGTCTGAGATATCTTTAACTGAAAGAAAAAGTATGCAAAAGAAGATAAAAAGTGAACATTTTAATTCTAAGAATTTTGTCCAAATAAAATTACAAGTGAAGTGCAGAGCAAACAATTAAAGGTCGATTTATTTGAGAGAAATATGACAGTTCTTGTTAATTACACACAAAAAACAATATAGTTAATAAAAATAACAAGACTTTTGGATACTGTTAATTACCTTTTAACAATTTAAGTACTTAACAAACTTAATTTAGTTGTTAAAAAATCACCATGACTCTAAAGTTACAGCACATACATTTTAGTTTTGTTAGCTTACCAGACTATTGTGACGCCATGATGTCCAACACTTGAACTTTTTTAAGTGTTTGTAGTTAAATTTTGGGCTATTCTTTAATGCTGCCGTGATGGCCGTCGGTTCACTTCTGTTTGCAAACCTGAAACACAAGGCTGGGAGTGGTGGCACAGTGTGGTAAAAATATATAAAAAAATTGTTAAAGAATTTGACTTACCATTTCATGAAAGGTGCTCTTTGCTCAGAATATTCATTTATATATGAATTAGTTAGGTTTAATAGACACAGAATTTATAGCATTTTTTTCAAATTTGAGACTGATATTTTACAGATATATAAACAAAAAGAATATACAGGTTTAATCAAGCTCAATTATAATATTTAAAAAATACATTGTTAGCCCCCATAGTGTAGTGAAAGGTCACTTCCAACACTTTCCCCTAGTTCTTCTTTCAACCACCTTTCTCCCAATCCCCATTGTTTACTAAAACATATATACATAATTCATTTAGCCTACTACAATGGGATTTATTATAATATTCTTATATTTTACTGTTTTATTTAAAGAAACAAAAAATCGAAACTAAACACGTGTGCCATGTATGACTTTGGTTATCGATGCGAATAGTCAGAACTAAGTCACTACCTCTAGTATAGTTTTTTATCAATGACAATCTTACAATGATTTAGAAAATCCCCTAGCAAATTGAACAAAAAGTGTTGTTTAGGGTGTCCCTCTAACTCACTTTGTTCCATTTTTTCAAATGCCAAGCGTCTCTTATCAAGGGCAGAGTGCACTAAATCCAATGGCCCTTCCGGCACGACATGTATGTTCCAACAAATTTCAATGCTTTTATATCCTTTCTTTTACTTCAGATTGTTCAAGCATGGTATCAATTTAAATATGAATATTTTCTCTTTCGAGTTTCTATAAAAAAAATACGACATATACTTCTAAGAATACAATTAGTGGAAATGTAGACACAAAACTGGATTTCGGAAGTAAAAAACGAACTAAAGCCCAGCACTTAAGGACGCACCCCACAGGATCATCTTTCATCATAGTCCCCAATGCGATGCAACACAAAGTGTCAGATACACATATGATATAGTAAATACTCAAAAAAGGATTGTCTTTGATAGCTAACTTGCATTTATTGTAGGAGACACAAGGAACGCATAAAAAATAAGCACTACTTTCACGAACCACGGAGGGATATTCAGTGTAATATAGCCCAAACTACTATTTAGGCTAACCACCAGTAAATAGTGATACCCCAAATGTTTTAAACCCGAAACCAATTTAAAAACCCGGACGATTTTATGGGAATTTCAAAAACCAAATCAATAAGTTACAAAAGCCATTACATTTACACGAGCTTTTCAAAATTAATACCGTTGTAAAGATTAATCGTCAATATTTTCATAATTATATTAATAATGTACCATTACTAAGACATTGAGGCCCGATTGGTCATTGTCAGCTCGGGTACTACTTAAATGAACCCCGGGTACTCTCAAGTATACTTAAATGTACCCCGGGTACGGAAAATATACTAACACACAACCGGCTAATTTAGACTGTACCCGAGTTTTTTATTCCCGCAAAAAAGCCGATGTCGTTAAACGCGCGATTCGAAGGAATACAAAATAAAATTCTTTTTGAACAAAACCTTCCACAACATACTTTCTGAACAGGTGTTTCGATAATAAAGAGGAAATTTTCAGAATATTGACATGAATATTATCATAATCTATTTGGAAAACAAGAGGCCCACGAGGGCCTGAATCGCTCCACTGCTATAAACACTGTGCACGTTTGGAAATAATAAGATAAAAACTGTGTACTTAATCGCGCAAACAAGGAGAATTTTATCAAATTCAAGGGGAGATTATTGTGTACTTATTTCTCCGATACTGCTCATATTCAATAGGGTTCAAGTCCTCATTGATATAAAGATACTGTGCAAATTTGAAAATAATTGGATGAAAACTGTGGAATTAATATAATTTTCTTATGATTAACTCTTCTTTTTCTGCTTAAAAATAAATACCGGTATATCATCACTATTTGGTGTTTGTTTCTCAATCATTATACGTTATGACGGAGTTTTAATATACCGTTACTCGCTCAGTCAGTTAAATGTTTAGCAGTAAATTGAAACAATATTAAATTGTATTTATATTAAACAATTAATTAATATGATACACGTTGCTTAATTGCGTAAGCAAGCGGTATTTCAAAATTTTCTTATATTCAAGGGGAAGTCGTTCTGGATTTATTGCTTCGATATTGCTCTTTTTAAACAAGGGCTGTTTGTAAAACATGCCCCATATGGGCTGTCATTTGTAGTGGCAGCATTGTGTGAATACGTTTTGTGTCACTGTGACCTTTGACCTAGTGACCTGAAAATCAATAGGGGTCATCTTCCAGTCATGATCAATGTACCTATAAAGTTTCATGATCCCAGGCCTTATTTTTCTTGAGTTATCATCCGGAAACCATTTTACTGTTTTGAGTCACTGTGACCTTGACCTTTGACCTGAAAATTATTAGGGGTCATATGCCAGTCATGATCAATTTATCTATGAAGTTTCATGATCCTAGGCGTAAGCATTCTTCAGTTATCATCCGGAAACCATTTTACTGTTTCGAGTCACTGTGACCTTTACCTTTGACCTAGTGACCTGAAAATCAATAGGGGTCATCTGCCAGTCATGATCAATGTAACCATGAAGTTTCATGGTCCTAGGCCTAAGCATTTTTTTGTTAAAATCTGGGTCAAAGGTCAAGGTCACAGTGACTCGAAATAGTAAAATGGTTTCCAGATGTTAACTCAAGAATGCTTAGGCCTAGGATCATGAAACTTGATAGGTACATTGATCATGACTGGCTGATGACCCCTATTGATTTTCAGGTCACTAGGTCAAAGGTCAAGGTCACAATGACTCGAAAAAGTAAAATGGTTACTTTTTCTGGTTTATCCGATAAAGTCAACAGTTTTCATCCGATTCTTTTAAAACTTGTTCAGTTTCTTTATATTAATGACGCCTCAAACCCTATGGATTATCAGGTCACTGGCTCAAAGGTCAAGGTCACAGTGACTCAAAATAGTAAAATGGTTTCCAGATTTTAACTCAAAAACGCTTGGGTCTAGGATCATGAAACTTCATAGGTACATTGATCATGACTGGCTGATGACCCCTATTGATTTTCAGGTCACTAGGTCAAAGGTCAAGGTCACAGTGACAAGAAAAAGTAAAATGGTCACTTTTTCTTGTTTGTCTGATAAAGTCCACAGTTTTCATCCGATTCTTTTCAAACGTGTTCAGTGTCTTCATATTAATGAGGACTCAAACCCTATTAATTTTCATAGGTACATTGATCATGACTGGCTGATGATCCCTATTGATTTTCAGGTCACTATGTCAAAGGTCAAGGTCACAGTGACAAGAAAAAGTAAAATAGTTACTTTTTCTTGTTTGTCCGATAAAGTCCACAGTTTTCATCAGATTCTTTTCAAACTTGTTCAGTGTCTTCATATTAATAAGGACTCAAACCCTATTGATTTTCAGGTCACTGGGTCAAAGGTCAAAGTCACAGTGACTCGAAATAGTAAAATGGTTTCCGGATGATAACTCAAGAATGCTTAGGCCTAGGACCATGAAACATCATAGGTACATTGATCATGACTGGCAGATGACCCCTATTGATTTTCAGGTCACTAGGTCAAAGGTAAAGGTCACAGTAAAATGGTTTCCGGATGATAACTGAAGAATGCTTATGCTGTTTGTATTTCACACTTGTTTAAATAAATGTTCTCTGAGCGACCTTTTATTAAATCCATTTACCAACAAAGTCATAACTTTGCTTTTGTTGAAAAGGAAACTGCAGTCAGGCGGCGCGCTATCTTTCTGGCTTTGAATATGCATACATTTTCTAAGGGCGATTCTTAAACAACTTATTAAACAAAACTCGACTTGATAAAAAAGATGACTTTCTGGGTTGAATAATGTAAGGTTTATATAACTTATGTTTAATTGAAACAGTAATGTGTTTAATTGAAACAATAATGTCACTGATTAAATTTTGTTATAAAAATTGGAACATTAATGTCACTGCTTACTTTTTTTATTGCAAATACATAAAAAGGAATCTATCATACAAAGTCATTGTGTCCTAGTAGCAACTGCAACGGTCCAATCTTTAGTATCTAGTTTGATTAATGAACATCGAATTTCCTTAGAAAATATATGGAACGGACTTACTAACTATTCTTGCATATAGATGTTTTTTGCATAGAGAACAGAGCACACGAAGGAATGGTGATTATGTAGATATAGAACTTTAATGATGAAAGCAACGTTTGATTTTAGTGTCAATTACAGGATTTTAAATTATGCAAAGAGATGAAACTTGAAATATATATGAGAAATATTTACTTTTATCATTTCTTGCCTGTCAAGGGACTACATACAACATAATTTGATTTGAATTGGAATGTCTTTCCACATTAGTAAATCATAAAAAAGGAATTGCATAATATAGCAGTAAAGTTTAATAAAACCATTAATACTCAAACGCTGATATCAGACCTAACGATGATATACATGTATTGCGCTACAACAAAGTTATAAATCATAAATATACAAAAGTCATTTAAAAATTGGAATATAGTCACGTTACCATTACAGGATCATAACCCATAGCGTATAAGTTTGCATTTAATAGGACTCATTTAGATAGAATTTGGCACATTGTCTTTTCAATGTTTGTTATTTAAAATGCAATCTTTGAGTACGCCATCAATTCCTGCATGTTTTATATATGTCCATACTTTGTTTACAACTGACGCACTTTGAAAACGATGTTTCAAGAACATGTTAACATTGTGTTAGTAAGTAATAAGTATTAGCAAGTACCGGTATTTAAAGAGCGTTATTAAGTGAAGGGTTTGTCTCAACGTATTAACAACCACTCAATCTTGTTATCAACTCTACCATTGAACTTTGTTCAACGGTTTAGAGTGTTCGTAAAGTTAAAGCAGTTGATAATTACTTTTGCCCATTTTGATAAGAAAACCCTTATTAAGCATAATATAATTGTTCATGGCTTTTTGTTGACAATAATATTTTCCCCATAACATGGAAAGCTCTTTCACCAAACCAAGAAGAAATTGTGCTTTAGTATGGCTCATTGGGCCATTGTCGACCTGAAATGGCTTGAAGTCACCCGGGGATGACTAAAAGCTTATTCTTGTCAACCTAGGGTGACTTCAAGCCGATTCATGTCACCCTGGGATGACTTCAAGCCGACCGGGTGACTAGAATCGGCTTGAAGTCACCCCAGGGTGACATGAATCGGCTTCTAGTCACCCCGGGTGACTTCAAGTCATTTCAGGTCGACAATGACATAATGAGCATAGCGCATGTCACCCTAGGGTGATTCTTGTCACCCTAGGGTGACATCAAGCCGATTCATGTCACTCTGGGGTGACTTCAAGCCGACCGGGTGACTAGAAACGGGAATCGGCTTGAAGTCACCGCAGGCTGACATGAATCGGCTTCTAGTCATTCCCGGGTGACTTCAAAAAAAACATTTCAGGTCGACAATAACCCAATGATCTTTAGTATAAGGTTTAACTAATAATACTTTTATGATTTTTATTTTTTACACAGATGTATTTGTCAGTGTAAGGTAGTCAGTGAAAAGGCTAACAGTTCGGTCACCAACTCCAGGCTTTCAAGAACTGTCATTAAATATTTAACATCATAGTTTATGCGTACTATATTTATAATAAAGTTTTGCAAACTTTCTGTAGATAGAAAAGCAGAGACACTTTATTACTAACATGGAATATACCAAACCACTAGATAAGGACACATGACAAGTATGGATTCAAGAACTGTTCAAACTTAATTCAACTTTCATGAAATGCTCACCGATAATAAAAGACATGTACAATTGTCATATATTGATGGCTGGCCTGTATGTCATGCACAAATCATGTCGCCAGGTTACTTTTTTATGGCATTATTCAAGAAGATCTTTGTCATAAAAACTCATTCCATGTCTTATACTCGTCTCCATAATCCTGTATGTAAATATATGGTGTCTGTTGATAACGCAAATAGTTAATCTGAATGTATAAATGAATCACTTTCCTATCTGTTCGAGGGAAATGCAATGTTAATATCATGACGTTGATTATTTGCATGATTGTATACTATTCATTAAATAACCATGTTTTACAAAAACAGGAAAAAACACGCAATAAGGCAAGACTTTTAATGCCCATATTTATTTGGAATTCAAAGACATTCAACAGAGACATTGCTTTGTTGTGCACGCACTTTATTCGAACATTGAACTTAGTTTAAATGCACAGCATAAATTGCAATTAGCTATATTCACAATACAAACTGTATTGAAATTATTCCCTCTCACCGTTTTTAATGGAAATAAATGAACTGACCGAGGAAAGACAAATTGGTATCATTTCAACTTATCTTTTAGGTGTACTCATTCCTTTGTATCCAAACCCAGTGTTTTTTCCCCATTATGGGAATGGGGCCGGGTCGAATAAAATTAAGAAATTAATGCTGTGCTACACATTTCTTCAATATTGAAAATAAAAGTGTTTTCAGTATTATATTTACTAAGGAATAAGTATGTACTTCGATAGCTGGACAAAAGGTTGAGATTGAAAACTATATATTTATATATATATGTATATTTTTTTAATTTTTTTTTAAACTTCATTAGGGAATTTTAGGACCCTTTGGGAAAAATATAAACTTGTTTCCATGGGAATGGGCCCAAATACCTGACCCGATTTCGAACGAAAAAACCATACACACTGATAAAACCATCACCCCCGGATGACTACAATCGGCTTGATGTCACCCGGGGGTAACATGCGTCGGCTTAGTCACCCTAGGGTGACAAGAATCGGCTTCTAGTCACCCGCGGGTGACTTGTGGGCCATTTCAGGTCGACAATGACCCATTGAGCGTAACTTAACAATACATAGAAAATAAATGGTGGAAGAATGATATTACATTATATTTATGTGGGCGTGGCTGACAAATCGGCGTGTAAACAAATCGCATTCGGGGTCGTTATCAAGACCTTGGAACCCTTACGTTTTAGAGAATTAGACCTTAACATGAGATGTGCCAATAGGTAGGCATAAAAGTAATGATAATATTATAATGAATGTATACATAAAAATGTCTGTCTCATCACAAAGTAAATGTAGTTTGAAGTTGATTGTAATTGATAAAGTTTATTTAGTCGAAGTATAAATAGATTAAATATGTCATTATAGAATTTTCTTTTAGCAAGACTTAATCCAAAAACATGTTTAAGCAGGTCGATTTATTAACCTGTCAGGTTGTATAGAGTAGATACGTGGTATTGGAATTTATAAATACACAACGTCAATGACATGTCATGTACCGGTTTGAAGTTTGTTTTGAGGTATTTACTGATATTATTTGTTGTAAATTAGGTTACCTAGTTAGTAAGTGTGATGACTGTATTTAACATTAACTTACAGGGATATTATAAATGTTTGCCGTCATTATTGATAACTGGTGTGCTAATTCGACCAGTAAATGCGAAGTTTAAACACAATACAATCATAAACGAATGTTTCAACACAATACACGTGTACGTATCCATAAAAGGTTGAAGAAATACTTCATTAATATCTAGAGCACGGGGACGTCATTGTGCCCACTCTCAAAGTAAACGCATGGTCTTTATCGTAAGAACAGAAACAACAACGCGATGACGATGGTTATAACGGGTGTTACAAAGGATTTAGCAACGTGATACACATCAACACCGAAGCACCGACGTGATATAAGCCTTTTCAAATATCAGACACCAATCACGCAAGAAACAACATAGACGGAAAACAACAAACCGAAACATCTACTTGACAGCAAAAGGAGCAGATTCAACCCGGGCAACACCTACTTCAAATGGGCAGTGTAGGAAGTCACTGGTCAAACAACGCCTGTTGTGTAACTTGGACAATTGATCAACGTCATGTTATGTTGTTCCAGTTCATTGTGATTGACATGTACATTACATGACGTTACACACACTTGTTTTTTCAGCAGAAACATTTATGAAATTTTATGCACACATAAAAGGTTTTATGAATCGAGCTTTCACTTTGTGTTTAACACATATTTGGGCATAGACCATATGGTACACATATTAGATGATTTTCTAATTCTAGGCCCCCCAAATTCACATATTTGCCAACAAAACTTATCTAAATTCTTGTCTTTTTGTGCTGAAGTAGGCATTCCTATTAAATTAGAGAAAACCGAGTCTGCTCGAACTGTGATTACATTCATGGGTTTGGAATTGGATAGTAACTTAATGGAAGCTAGACTTCCCCAAGAAAAATTAGATTAACTTAGAAGCCTCCTTCATTCGGTCAAACGTACTATAACCTTGAAAAAACTGCAATCCTTGCTTGGTTACCTTAACTTCTGTTGTCAAGTCGTACTTCCAGGTCGTAGTTTCCTGCGCAGACTCACTGATCTGACAAAGAAAACTACTAACCCAAACCACTTTATCACTCTCTCTTAGGAAAATAGGCGTGATATTGCAGCATGGAAATTATTTGCTGATTACTTCAATGGTAAAACGTTACTTTCGGAAAAACGCTGGATCGATTCTCCTGCGTTACATTTCCATACTGATGCAGCAGGTTCTTTGGGTTTTGGAGCAATTTATGCACAGCATTGGTTTTACGGCTCATGGCCATTTAACTTGCAATCAGAGGGAATTACTTTTAAAGAGTTATTTCCAATTGTTTTGGCCTTAGAAATATGGGGTCCCATCCTTCGAAACAAGTGCATCATACTTCATACAGACAATTCAGCTGTCAAACATATAATCAATAAACAAACATCGCGTGTCCCAACAGTGATGTCTCTTGTTAGAAGATTAGTACTTTCTTGTATGAAGAATAATATTTTGTTTAAATCTGAACACGTCCCAGGGGTAAATAATGTTTTACCGGACTTGCTTTCTCGTCCACAGGTAGCCAAGTTCCGCACGCTAGCGCCCGAAATGGACAGAGAGCCAACACTCATACCGGAAGATCTGATTTCAATACACTAAATTGTAGAGTGCTCTCATTACTAAATAAGTCCTTAGCACCATCAACTTTTACTTCCGCGTGGAGGCACTATCAGTCATTCCACCAGCTTCATTATAACAGCCATGTCTTGCTGCCAGTCCCAACCGAAAGGCTGGCCCAATTTATTTCATCCTTGAATCTTAGGAATCTTTAAGCTTCATCTATCACATCTATTGTGTCGGGTATAGCCCATGTCCACAAAATACGCAACCTCCCTGACCCAGCTGACTCTTTCCTAATTAAAAAGCTACTATATGGCCTTCGTAGAGGATCCTGTGAAGATAAACGCTGTCCGTTTAATCTAAATGAACTTCAGCTGGTGATTTCCTGTTTACCCGAAATTTGCGAAAGCCGCTACTATATAGTCCTTTACTCTGCTATGATTTTAGTTTCATTGTTTGGTTTGTTTCGCGCAGGAGAAGTTTCGCTGTCTAACACTGGTTTGAACAACGTCTTACATAAAGAGGGTTTACAGTTAAACCATGATGGGGGTAAAGTATCTTCTGTAACAATCAAAACAAGGGCCTTTAAACATTCCGCAGGACGTGCAGCAACAATTCCCTTGTGCAGGCAACAACCTCAAGTTATTTGTCCCGTTAGAGCTTTAGTAAAGTATCTAAGCAAGTCAACAGGTCATCAAGGTCCTCTATTCCACCACCCTGACGGTACTCCAGTCACGACAGTAGAATTCCGTTCCATTTTAAGGAAATCAGTTAAAGCAGCACACTTGGATTGCAACAAGTACACCTGTCATTCACTCAGGATAGGAGGCGCCACGCACGCTCATCTTTCAAATATGCCGCACTCTCAAATTCGTCAACTAGGTCGTTGGCGCTCCAACGCGTACACAAAATACATAAGAGTTAAACCTTTGGCCGTTTGAGGCATTGCTCCTGGCTCCCAGGCATTCTGTCCAAGACATATGGTGTGCCGATACTTATACATGTAAATAGTTTTTCATTAATGCCATACTGTGATGAAGCAGATGACAAATTCATTTGTTTATGTTCATGTTCTTGTTGGACAAAAGCCCCACTGTGATTAAGCAGGGGTCTACTTTTGTCCCAACAGGAGTTTCCTATGCTGTTTATGTTCATGTCCCTGTTGGTCAAAAGCCCCACTGTGATTAAGCATGGGTCTACTTATGTTCCAACAGGAGTTTCATATGCTGTTTATGTTCATGTTCCTGTTGGACAAAAGCCCCACTGTGATTAAGCAGGGGTCTACTTATTTTCCAACAGGAGTTTCATATATGCTGTTTATGTTCATGTCTTTGTTAGACAAAACCCCCATTGTGATTAAGCAGGGGTCTACTTTTTTATGAATCGAGCTTTGTTCTAAGTTATGTAAAGACGCGGGGCGGATTGGAATTATGCCAATAGGTTGCCTAATGTTGCATAGCGCTCAGCCAATCGGGCTCCGGGGTCCGAGTCACGTGACCACGCGCTTAGCGTCCTTTCGCAGACAAAGCAAAGCGCCCTTCTCTCAGTCTTAGAGAACGCTGTAAGCAGAAAGTTGCTAGAAAAATTATCGTACCTCCATTCCGCCTCCGCTTTATACAATAATATATATATAAAAACAAAGAAATTTTTTTTTTTTTTTTTTGCTCATTCATAATACCTTCTATGTGTGTTTTTGACTAATGCCTTTTTACATTGTCATGTATATTGATGCAGTTGTAAATATGCCTTTTATTATGTACCTTCAGGTATGCTCTGCCTTATATGTAATAAGGCGGGTTTCTTGCTTGCCCAGCAGGGTAGAAGGGATCTAGTCATAAATCTAATAGATTAATTTAGATGTTTTGTTTAATTTATGACATTTTGCAATAAATGTCCTTTTCACTCAGACTGGTTTTCTGTACTTTCTTTGTTACTCCGTCCTTATCCTTTGGTGGTGATAAGTCGCTATTTAAGTGGAAAGGCGATTCATAAATACACAATATTACAAGAACTACTTTGTAGTTCCGAATTTAATTTTTGCTAACGATTTCTAATCATAAAATATAAAATCATTTTTGATGAGGGTGAGGTGTGTTACAAAGTTAATAATCTGTGAAAGATACATTATAAAATGAATTAATGGCTTATCAAGTTCAACATTACACATTCCATGTATGAATAGAGATCATATGACAACGTTAAATTAGCCCGCACTGAGTATAAGTCATTGGCAAATTATTTTTGAAGTATTGTTTTATATTACTAGATCCACCTATGTACTGCCTAATGGCGGTCAAAATGTTATCAGGCTGCCCGGTGGCTTATTTTACAAATACCTTTTTAATTGGTGTTTCATGGCAAGCATATATTGTAATGACATGTTGAACTCGCTTCGTAAATGCACAAGATATGCAAGTCGACGTCAAATACACAGAAAATCAACTCGTGTTTAAGTCAATTATCTGGACAGCCGTCACCCAATTTGTATGTCAATTTTTAGTATTTATTGCTGCTTGCGTTGTATGAAAGAACAGTTGAGAACATTACATACGAGAGAACAGTTATATCATTGTTGAAGTTGTAAGGTGCCTCTGCGCTCCTTACGCAGGTTCTAGATATGTTATAAGCTAATTAGAGATATTGTGTTGACTTAAACAACGCTATGATCATGATAAAAATGCAAATAACTATTATGAGTTTATTTTACGGTACATTTGTGTTTATCCAAAAGAGTAATGGATCTAAACAATATTCTTCTTTTGATTACCCCTGTACTGTACTGTATGCTGTTTCAGAACATATCGAAATAATTTATACCAACTGAAATTATTAGTAAGGTAAAGTTGAATTCAAATAAATTGTCGGATTCCTTTTATCCTGAAATAATTGGTTAAACCCTAAATGTAATGGTCAGCGATGCATGCATGATACGCCCCGCCTCAGCCAATAGAATCTGGCGGTATTTAATATGCTTGTATTCCATTCAGTTAGTTGCGCTTTGATCGCTGTAGTAAATAAACGTGTGTAAAATCTATCCCTCTTTGGGTCTTGTGTTTTAAACCATCCCTTTTAGGGTCTAGACATAAATAATCATAAAATAAGCAACATTACACTAAGTAAATAAATGCAGATAAAATAGACACCCATGGGAAGAGCATAACGAAAGACAAACAGATCACCACATTGTAATCCGGTTGTCAAGTCTGTAAAATCTGTGAAGCAATTACAACAATTAAATAATTATACAGTGATCATGTGTTCTTTTATAATGTGCATCTTTTAATAATACACGTAATCATTATTCTTCAAATTCCATTGCAACTGCTGCCTGTAACTTTGTTGTGAACTTTATAAAACCATTTTGAAATTAATTTAATACAGAGTATAGTTTCATACAGACAAGCTTCTGTATCTGTTAATAGTTTACTAAGACGTCGTCTGTCTGGTGAAGTAGCTCTGGGAATCAGAAACGGTCCACAACCTGTATTTAGCAAAAACGATGAGGAGATTATGGCAACATGGCTTCAGGAATTGTCGCTTGCATGCTTCTTATTATGTAGAGTGTGTCAGTTAGCTCTTTTATGATGTGCAGTTAGCTATGTTATGATATTCGAAGAGGTTAAAATCATTGCATCTAGGAATTAATGTCACCTTATATCGCAAGGCCTCTGGAAAGTCAACTGCTACATGACACAAGCTTACGTCAGTTTGTAAAGAGTAAAGTGCATCTGCACCATCTTATTCTATCAGAGGTACTGCTGTTTTGTGAGTAATATTTACATTTGTTTAATTATGATATTTTTTTAACCATTAAATTCATGTGCATGGTACTGCTGTTTTGAGCATAATATTAACACAATATTTTATATTATGATATCTTTTTGCACCATGTTATGTAGATGCATAGATTTTCCTATATTTACTCTTAACTTTATTTTTCTACAAAATATGTGATATTATCATGAACATGCTGGTTCTTCATGTCTTTTAACTAAATATATTTTTATTTTCTCATTAAAAAAAACTTTCAATGCTGCATTTTAATATTTGGATTATTGTGTTACATGGACTGGACTTACGATAAAACATTACCCAGCAATTAAATTGTTATATCAACAGGCAGTCGTTTTTTTAGAAATAAAACTTAAACATTAGTACTTTATCATGTTTTTTATTTGCAACCCGAAAACTATAAACAATGTGTCTACATATGCCTGTACATAAACTGTCAAAAGTTAATCACAAACCTCTTAAGATGACCCCTCGATTGAATACATATAAAGAAATAAAAACTAGCATCGGAATTTGATACGTTGGGTGCGTTGTTTACGTGCGTAGTTTACATACTTATACGTCATCGATTTCATTCAAATAGGACTTTTATGGAATAAATAAGAATTATAGTTCATCAAACGAAAATAGAGAAATGCTTCTAACGCTGGTGTAAAATTTGCAGTGATTTAAAAAATGTGGACCGGAACTGGTTCACTGACTGCATTCATAATGGACGATTTAAATCAGTTGTAGCAATATGCATTGTAAACAAGCAATCGACATCTGTTAGATCTATTGAAGAGTTCTCACTAACCTGTTCTTTAGGAAATAGCTGATCCATTTATAATCCTTTGAAAATGATTAAATCACATTCCATTTTGAATCAAAACTGTTTATTTACATATAAATATAATTCAATGTGTTTCTGCATTAAGCAATGTAAAAGTCCACAATATGAAAAGTGTAGAAAACAAGAGCTGTCAGAGGACAGCGCGCTCGACTATTCGAGTGCTTGACAGTATAACGTAAGCCATCATGGGGAAATAGTTCAAATTATTCAATAAGGTCAAGGTAATAGTTCAGGTATATTTTCCACAATCTATTGAACATTTGTAAATGACATAAAACAAACTAATAAGATTTTATTTCAAGTTTGATAGCAATAGTTTTGGTGGGACGGTCCTTCAAAAATAAAGTAAATAAATATTTGTTTTGTTTTTTAACCATGTTTCAAAGAAAACAATATTCTTTTTGGGTTGGGTAGAGGGGGGGGGGGTATAATGTGGGGTGTGTTCATTTATTAACTATCTTTTAAAAATAAAAACAGGAAAAAAATGGGGGGGGAGTGGGGGGGCATGGATTCTGGGTTGGGGCGTGGGGTATTGTATAGGTGGAATCCATTGTGGTATTCAGGTAAGTGTTGTTTTGTCAAAGTATTAATACAATCTGATCATAAATAAAGAAGTTATGGCAATTTAACTAAAATCTATTCTTTTGACCATGAGAGTCAAGGTCATTCAGAGGTCAAGGTCAAATTGAATTTGCCAGGTACAGTACCCTCATGATAGTAAGAAAATATTTGAAGTTTGAAAGCAATAGCTTTGATACTTTAGAAGTCAAGTGGATCTAAACACAACATTTAACAAAAAAAATCAGTTACTAAGACAAAAAAGGGCCATAATTCATACAAAATGCTTGATACAGTTTTCTGCTTTTGTTTATAGATTGAGGTCATGTTGGTAAAGAAGTTTGCAAAATATGAAAGCAATATGTCAAGGGACATTGAAAATATTTGAGGTGGTACGCAAACTTTAACATAGACTCATCAATAATATGCATATTCTAAATGGAAAGAGGGCCATAATTCTTACAAAATGCTTGATACAGTTGTTTGCTCTTGTTTATGGATTGTGATCATGTTGGTAAAGAAGCTTGCAAAATATTTAAGCAATATGTCAAGGGACATTGAAAATATTTGAGGTGGTACGCAAACTTTAACATAGATTTATCAATAATATACATATTCTAAGTGAAAAAAGGGCCATAATTCTTACAAAATGCTAGATACAGTTGTCTGCTCTTGTTTATATGTTGGGGTCATGTTGGTTAAGAAGTATGCAAAAAATTAAAGCAATATGTCACGGGACATAGGAAATATTTGGGGTGGTACGCAAACTTTAACATTTGCACGCTCACGCTCACGCCGACGCCGGGGTGAGTAGGATAGCTCCACTATATATATTTCATATATAATAGTCGAGCTAATTATTACATGTCAATTAATTTAAACTAGATTAAATCCTATTTTGCAATATAACGTTATCATTGCTAACATTTGTGATGTTTTGACAGTTCAATAAACGTTTGAGATGCCCCCCGGTTTGTATGTATCACGCGATACGTTATGTATACAACTAATACAAACACAAATAAACCAATGCATGAATTCCGTGACGAAGAAAACGTATCACAAATTGTCTGCCTTTAAAATGGTTTAACATGTATTGCTTTTAACGGCAAAACTTAATTGCGCTATTGATCCGTTAATGTCTTAAAACAAGTGCGTTATTCCGATAAAGACAATAAATGTTCTGTTCCGTATAATCACATTCAAGCAGTCGATAAGAATGTATAAATTGCGATAGACATCTACTATTTAAATATAACAAAACTCGAAGAACAATGTGCATATTTTATAAATATTCCATTTTCAAAATATCAACACCAAACACAGAAACGACGCAATTAGTTACTCAACAACATATGACGAATGACACAACCTTAGGTTACAATAAACTAATATGCTCCCAGACAGTCTATTTCTTATACAATCTCCACGCAGAGTTGTCGTTCCTTGCTCTCACATACAGAATGTAATGTTACCGTCGTGCAAGAGATTGTTTCTTATATATCGTACCATCTCCACTTGGTTGCAAAAAAAAGAAATAATAGAACTTAGAACATTTACCAGTAATTTATACCAGTAAAAAATATATGAAAATAAAATTGTACAAGTTGATAATTGAATGAGATTTTAACTTTTTGCCACTCATTGATAGTGAAATTTCGATTGTAGGGGTATATTGACTTCATTATCACCGTCTGTGCATGATAATACAGCATGGAAGAATTTGAATCATTTATAACAATGATTTAATTTAACTTACTTAACTAGTCTATACATGTACTTATACAAAATCTTCATATTTCTGTGGAGGTATAATATTTCTGGTCCTTGATGATTTATATGAACTTTCGGAATTAACCACCGTTTGTCTGATCGTTGCTCTGTTTTGGGCAATGACTCCACGTGAATTGAATTTTCTTTACAATAAGAGGTTTTGTCACAAATATTACCCTTTTCACTAGTGGCTGTAATTTCCATATTTGATACTTGATTCACTTCTCTTTACTCTTTATGACCTACTTTTCTGCACACTTTTGATCATTGAAAACGCTTGTATTACTGATTATTGACTCCGAAATGACTTCTGATCAAGATCTTATGTAATTTTGGTTGCGTCTGTATACATTCCCATTAAAATCGACAACATAGGATTGTGGTGAATGATGTTCCACGCGGGTTCCGAGCCGCCGTTTTTCTCTCTCGATCATTTGGTAGCGGCGACATACGGACAAATTACTCACATGCCCACTGCTTTCTGAAGTGTAACATATACGGCTTACGATGCATCCGTGACCTTGTCCCACTGCCTTTCAATATGGTGCCTAATACTAGTCCATCGCGAATCATTTGACATCTAAGAGAACCAAATTAATAAGAGTTTCATAAACGCGTCAGTCTGGTAATGTAGCTGATCGGAATTATTGAAAACAAAACGTTCATATATTATATTTGTATTTGGCATAAACTGTTCCTTAAGTAGTTCGAGTGTTGCGCCCACTTTCTGCCGATCGACGACATGAATATCTCAGAGTTGAAAAACTCGATAGTAGTCTCTGCTATAAAAACTATTTATAGAAAAAGCAGATGCGCATAGTGAGAAACCTTAGCAACCAATCAGATGGGCCGATATTACGAGAAACTTTGAAAATGATGCAAATAACTAAAGGGAGCTAAGTCTAGCCAGTTTTTTCTCAAAACATTTCCGATTTTAATGCAGTTGTTGTTGTTATGTTCAGGCCTTCAACTGCTTTTCGATAGAAAAGTGGGTAAAAAAGTAGGAGATTTTCTAAAGAAAAAGTAGGAAAAGTAGGAAGATTATCAATAAAATAAGTAGGATTAATAGGAAGGATATCCACATATTATTTATTTGTTTAAACCAACCTTTACCTTTACAGATGATTATTATCACCTTTCAGAAAGCTAATTTATTGTAGGTATCGTGTTAAGTGTTGCGTGTCAAGCTTCTGTAGTTGAAAGGTGCAGCCATCGCACAGCCAAATTTTAATTTTAATATTATTATTAACATAATTACAGAAACACGTTTTTTATAATGTTGTTAGCATTATTAAGATCATCTCACAGCACACAGCTGACTCAATTATAACACATGTCATACAATAGTTTGTACTCAAGCATTTAGGTTCACATTATCAAAATAACTATATTCTACAAAAAATTAAGTTGGGTCAACTCCAGAAGCATATTCAGAGCAGTGAGCAAGTGTTAATAATATCTACATATAAAGCTTACACATGTGCAATATACAAGAAGACCAACTAATTCAGAATACATTATGTGGTTATAACACGCGGAACCCTTAATAAAGCACAATGTCTTTAATTTTTCCTGACCCTTTTCTGATAAGGATGATTGCTTTGAAAGGCATGATTCAATCATTTTCCCTTTTTATTTCAACTACATCTTTTTCCTCTTTGCACTTTTCTACAGCCTTAGTTGCTTTCTTAACGTTCAGTTTTGTTACTTCAAGCAAGGACTGTGAAATGTTCAATTCTTTTAGGTCCTTTGCCTTTAAAGCTGCTACAAGTCTTCTATTAGCCCTTTTCAGATTTTGTGAAAGACCCTTTTCTTGTAACTTCACGTCTTTTCCTTTTTCATTCAACTTTCTTCCTTTCTTGCTGCTTCTACACAATTTCTTTCTCTATTTCTTAAGCTTGTTTATCTTCAGTTGCTTTTTTATCACTTAATAATTTCTCTTCCTTTTCAGCTTCAATTCTCTCTGAATGTTTTTTTGGCTTGTCGAAAACTTGTTAAAAGTTCTTTACATATGGGAACATCAGTAACATCACCATACATGCTTACAATGTATCTCGTCATTCTCAGCCCATTCGAGGATTCCACAGACAGACATGTTCGTTCACAAGTCAGGATTTTTGTGTAAATTGACAATCTTCTCTCTACATCTGCGTTCCCATGGGGAATGCACAGGGTTGTTTGCAAACTTTTTCTTAAGTTTATATACTTCCATCCTCCTGCTTTGTTTTTGATGCTAAGAATATATCTCCAATAGTACTCTATTCTTTTCAAATTGCCTTTCTCATCATACATTTCGGGATTAGTGATCTCTTCAACTCTGTATACTTTCCATTCATCTGTGATGGAAGAAACATCCTTATCAGGCACTGTTGGCAGGGAAGTGCACAGCACAGTCAACAGCTTCAACGCATCGTCCTGGACCCGCGCCTCTGGGCGGAGACATTTGGCTAGTTCTTCTGTGGGTAAGCAACTACAGTCTGGTAGAAAGCTCTAATGTCAAATAACAACCTTTTTTATTTCTATGGACAATGGAAGATTTATGTCACTACCAGCCTCTTTGGTATCTACACTCACACACTGATTTTTTTTTTACATCAATGTTCAACAAAAGTCTTCCTTTACAATTGTTCACAACATCAAACTTTATGAAGCGTGACATGATTGTTTTCAGCAGGGTTGCAGCTTCAGAGTAAAGCACGTGAATTAGAGGTTCTTGTTTTTGGAACAATTCAAGGAAAGATTTCAGCATATGTTTCTTTTCCTCTCAACAGGTTAAACATTCAGGTACCTGAAAGTTTTCTTCAGGATTGATTCTGCATAATTTTCTCTGGCAAGCTTTGGAAGATCCGTCGTGAAGAATTTATTCACAGCTTCCCAGTTGCGAAAAAAAAATTCTGAAGAGAGGGCATCATATTAAACCATCTGCACTGCACATGGCGCACAAATATTTTATCTTTTAAGACCAAGTCCTACAAGTGTTTTCGAAACGTTTTCTTGTTGACATGTGTGAGATTTTAATTACTGAAATAAGTCTAAAGCTAGCGGTTCGGCAATCAGTCAAAACATGTATGCCTTTGTTGAAAGCATTGTGGACAACATGTAGGGTGCATGGTAAAGGAATCAATTCACCAAACCCTTGTTATTTTGTATAGTCATTGGGGGGGGGGTTCAAAATGGACTTGTTAACATTTGGCCCATCACTTCCAATCGAGACCAGCTATTTCAAATTCAGTTGAAATTCAAAGTTTCAATGATTCCTTCAGAAACAACCTGAGCAGGTGAATGACCAACAAGCAAGATTTTTAGATAGATGGTAGATATTTCTTCCTTCTTTACACTCCAAAACCATAAGAGAATGTCACACTGTTTGTTTGTCTTGGCAAGTCCCAGTTTAATTAAACTGAACAGTATAAGGGGCCTTACTGGAATTTATCGGCTCAACAAGTGTTTTCTTAGAAATGGTCCAATGCCGTTCGATTTCAAATGATAAGCTTTGGTCTTACTCATTCTAAAGTCATCAGTCACTTGACCAGGAAACATAGCCCTAAAAAGATCTGGAAGACCGTCACACATGTACAAGTTGTATGAAAGACCACCGGATGCTACGTTTAATGCCCATAGAGTTTCTGATTTTGTAACTTGATCCAAATGGATAATGAAGACTTGTTTGCAGACATCACCCACTTCTTGGAAACTTGTTGGTGGTCCAGGGAAGATCAACTTCAGAACATTACATTTGGTTGCTTTGATACCAGTTCAGCGTTTTTGTCCATCAGTATGATTCAATATTTCATTTTGCTGTGTACGACTGTAAGAACATGATATGCTCTTGGAACATACGATTCAGAATGCAGCAAAGCGATTTGATGAATCTTGCGACACCAATCACTAATAATTGAATCATTATTGTCCTGTTTAACTAGTCAAGCAGAGTTGAACTTAGTTTTGCCTCCAGACATTGTAACTGTTAGTCATGTTTAGGATAAAACAACCGCAAGCATGAATCAACAGTCTAAGGAAATCTGCAAAAGAAAATGTTAATACCCACTTGAATTATTCAGATATGTTATATCAATACTACCATATACATTTAAACCTTATCTTAACTATAACTTAGTCGTAAATTGTATTTTGCATTCCTTAAAATATAATCTTAGGACAAAACTGTTGTTCGAACATTAGTAGCATGCAGTAATTGTATCACCTATAACCAGAACTGTTACAAGCAAGTGGCAGAAAAACAAATAAAGCTGCAGCAAATGGAATGATTTGTTTAAACATCATGTGCTGGTCATAGCTTTATAATATTGGTTACTTTTAAATGTTAAACACAAAAACACATAATTCGTTATAAGGATCTCGGTTAAAACTTAAATGGAAAGCATCTTCATATTGGCCACATTTTTTTTGTTAATTGTTACTTATTACGTTTACAGATGAAACTTAACATTTTAAGGCAAATATGAATGTTCAAGCTTGCACAATGACTGAGATGATTTGCATCTATTGAATGTCAGGAAGAGAAAATACCAGTCCATTTTTTGTATAATTTCCTGATAATTCACTGGTTTTACCAAATTTTGAAAATACCTGTTTTTTCTCAGAGGGATCTTTTCGACTGATACTTTTCACTGTTTTCCAGAATGTGTGGCCACTGTGATCATATTGTTATATTGCCCATAATATTTGATGCTAGAATTGTCCATTTGACATCAGCAGTGCATCATTGGGTTACATATATTATAAAGCGTTTCTGGATGCTTCTGGAGTTGTACCCATATAACAACTAGCAGTCCTATTTAATCAATAACTCCAATACTGACCTTAAAAAGTAGAGTTTACATTAGATTGCTGGAGCTGCTTGCCACACCTTTCATCAACAGAAAAATGCAAGTTTAACATTCCGAAAATACAACTAACAAACACATTGTGTTTTCTCCAGCAAAAAGTAGGAATAGTAGGAGGTTTTAGTGCAAGTCTAAAGGAAAAAAAAAATAAGTAGAAAAAAGTGGAAAAAGTAGGAAAACATAGAAACGGTTAAAGGCCTGTATGTAAAATTATACATATTGAAAAATTATACATATTGAACTATAGATTGACGTATTAAACATGTGTGTTGTTCAATCTTTTCACTTAATAATTTAGATGTTTCCATTAAGAGGGATGATACTACAGATACACATGCTAGCTGCGTGAATAGTGTCATTCTTTTGTATCCTGACATAAGAATTCAATACTGCTCCAGCTGCTGGAGTTTCACTTCTTTATATTGATGCTATCCCATAATTGTCTAATTGAGATTGGAAGAAATTCCAGTTATCCCATGGTATTCCTTTCATCTCCAATGAAAAAGGCACTGGAAGTTTGCCTGTCGCCATCGTAGCAAAGGTTTGTTGGAAAACACGTGGTCGACAAACACAAGTAACAAAAACGCTCGTTTCAGGTATTGAAACGCGATAGATCCAGGATTTGTTGAGCGTTCATGTAATCCGCATATTACTTTGTCTATTCAATGTGTTCCTGATATTGACAACCCGTTATTCGTCCTGCAGTTGGTGAAAAAAGTTGTCTGGTTGGACTTCTAACACCATGTTTATGTGATATCTTTATATATGATGACGTAGTTCACAGTACACAACGTTAAAGGTTACAATATACTAATATGCTCGTAGAATGTCTATTTCCTATATATCGTAATAGTGAATAATTGGGATCCCTTATTTAAATGTATAGTTATTTTTAGTAACGTATGAGTGATCGCTTATAATAAAAAGATTTGGGATTTTTCTTTTAGCATCATGTTTTTAATTTCCAATATGAAGTTACCTTCCCCTGTTTTGCTATGGTGTAACTCGCCATTGAGTCGATTATGTCATCGATTCGGATATTGTTATCTGTGTGGTTTGAAAATTCAGTTGTTGCTTTTTGGCATGATTTGAGACGTGATAATAAGCTCTTAACCCTTGATACTCAAAATAAATACAATTTCGAAATAAAATGTAGTCAAATATTTACTCAACATGAATTTGGATATGTTACAGTATTCAACTTCTGGTGTTAGTTAATTCAGAAGTTTCAAATATCGTTCGTTTTTATAACACCGGTATTTTTGCTTTCCAATATCTAACCAGACTACACTAGTAAAGAACAATGCAGCCAGATTTGTTGCTTCCTATGGCTTGTATTGAGTGTTCTGAAAATAAACCCGAGAAAATATAATGCAGACATCAATACAGCTGCGTAGTTGCTAACGTGCATAAGGTGGCATTATTTATTTATTTGTTGGCGTAAGACTATTTACGCTGATTTAAAACCTTAATGTTATTTATCGTAGCTGTTTACGTCAGGTTCTCACAATTTTCTCCTTTGTTATTTTCCAAAAGAATCTTTACATATGTTCGCACATGTAGGCCAAAACAAATAAATGGCATTGTGTTATTTGTTAAAAATACCCCCAAAAATGCAAAATACAAGACGTGCAATCTTCAAAATTACATTAGCATATAATGTCATTATCTATTTACTCTGTCAAGTATAGCGTAAACATAATTCTAATCATGCATGGGTAAATTTAAAAATCATTGAATGCGCAATTGCGTATTGAAATTCAAATTAAAAGGAAAAGGTTATACAACAGTTTCAAATTCAACAATTGTGACTGTTTTGGCACATTGTAAGCAACAAAGCGTTTTTACCGTAAGGGTGTGTTTTCATACTTAAGAATTCTTACCATATTACATGCTGTGCACTAATATTTGTTTATATAATATAGGTACTGTTGCTTGCTATTCTGATAAACATTATTTTATATTGCTTTCGTTGAGACCTTTAAATGTGAGTTTAACAAAAGCCATCATTCTAGCAGTGTACTTAGGACCTCTCTTGAAATGTTTTAAGTCTTTCTATCGTTTTATAAACGGATAAATCACCACAAGTATATCATATCAATATATAGGTTACCAAAACTTGCGCGACGCTCCGTTATTAATGTAGTGTTATGTAGCTGTGCAGATCTACGATATTTGATATAATTTGTATTGCAACAATGTCCAAAGAAACAACCAGTACCGCTTCGGTCCGAAGAACCGCCACGGCGACTTCAGCGATGGATAGATTGAGCAGGCTGTGTACAAATAGGTCCATCATCTTCCCCAGCAAATAAAGGCTGTACAAGTTCCTTGGTGTCTTCATCCTACTGTACGACTGCAAGACATGGATCCTTCATGCAGGCTCAAAAAGCATGATACATGCCTTTGATCAAAAGTATCACCGAAGACTGCTTTGAATCTCCTACATGAAGCACAAGCCCAACGTATACGTCTGGACATGAGAACAACACATGTTGGCTCACAAGAGCCCCTCCTAACGACCGTATAACGACGAAACCTGGCTTGGTTTGAACTGTTCACCACTAAGGTAATCAGTTGGGCCTCTCTGTGCACGCTAGAGAAAGGTCGTCGTCGAGACCGTCAGAAAAAGATAAATGAACGATATGAAAGAGTGGATCTACTTTCGGCAACCCACAACAGAGATGACTGGAGTTGAATCTACATTTTGGAAATGACGGCGATATGACTTCAACAGTATGAAATGTTGTATTTAATTGATTCAATGTTTTTGTTGATACGGGATCAAATACCAGTTTTCAATTTCAAGTAAAATCGTTAGTTGTTTCATATAAACCTAATAACAAAGAAGGTCAATTATATATTTTTGTAATTAAAACTCTTTGCAAAATATTCACTAAGAATATATTATAAATATAAATAGATATAAATATGCAACGTGTTTGAGCGTGTTCCCAAAACTGTAGTTTATTCCGTAAATACGTAAGGTATTGTTTACAGATACTTCGGTTTTGAATATATATGTTATTGAAATATATTATATGTTAAAATAGAAGGAATGTCAAAATTTCAATTTCAAATAGTATAAAAAAAAATTCCCTTTAAATCACAATTACTATGTATACGCATATTTATGGTTTACTTATTCAACTGCATGGTCTGTCATGTCACGAAACTGTATACAAACTTACGTCCCTGGCTAAGCTTTCTAATGGACTTCTTCAATAACAAATTGAAATCCATATTTTGCCTAGTAGTTTATGCTATTACTCATGAGTAGGGAAACAAGATCAATATTGCCGGTCACACAAAAACATCTTGAGCCCAAAGAACAAAATCACAAACAGTTCAAAGACAAGATGTCAAAATCACAAAATATTTCAAAGGCAAGATACGACAAACACGCAAAAACACTCAAACATTTATCACAGGGCGAAACTGTCAGAATCCAACAAGATAAACGTTGGAAACCAGCTATTGTAAGAAAACAAATACATGACAGGTCGTATATTGTTGAAACTGAAGATGGTGGGGTTTATAGACGAAATCGTGACCATTTGTTAAAAACGAATGAAAAACCATTGCACATTTTCGATCCACAATCACTACCTATAAGTGACAATCACAACAATACCCCACATAGTGACATACAACAACAACAGCAGCAACAACAACAGCAACAACAGCAGCAGCAGTTACAACAAAATGTATCGGTACCAAAAGATAGTAGTAACCGAATACAGGCAGATAATCAATATGTCACTAGATCGGGCAGAACCGTCAAGCCGCCTCAGAAGACAGACCTGTAAAATAACTGTACATGTAATTTGATTTTATAATATGTATGTTTAATATTATATGTGCATGTTTTTTATCACAATACTATTATATGTATTTCATATATATATGTATTTTCATATGTGCAAGTCGTCATATTCTCATACTGCAGTCTGCAGTTATTTTGTGAAAGTATCAAAGTGTTAAGAAATCGGGAAATAAACAGGTGTATTTTGTTAAGTTTCAATATATTTCTTTTTCCCGTGAGAAAGTAACATTTTGGATTATATTTCTACAGTGTTAATTGGATTTATCAACAATGTTAAGATGAGGCTAGAACAACGCCACAATCTATGTCATTTTCGAGAGAACTTGAGCAGTGTTATCAGGATGTTAACATTAGCCAGCAGTGTGTGAGATTTATAATCAGTGCTTTACCAATTAACGTTAATGTGAAACATTTGTTATACCTGGACACAAGATTTTGTTATATGATCACCATTGAGATACAGATTAAATGTTTTCCCAGGAAAACATTTATTTGAAAAGAAGGGAGATGTTACATATTGTCAAGAAATATGTTAAAGGGACATGACTGTGTTACACTAAATACTAGATCCCATAAGAGTTGTCCTACTGTGAATCTTGTGTTTATATGACTATGCTTAATAGTTTGTTGTACACTTGTAGCTTGGGTATGAATGAATAAACATGTAGCCACATACGCCTTACGTTACATTAATAACACCGGCTAGAATACAACAAAGACCACCTGTGGGACTTTTGAAAAGTGGTCTTAATAGCGAGGTGGTTTTAATTTTTAGTTTTCATGTACAGATAATACAACAACGTTAATATTCAATGAATTTTGATCTTTTTGCATAAAATATAACAGTAATTAATTCATGAAGTGTACAAAGATAATATCTCCGGCATTTCAAACAAGAAGTGAAAATACAAGTACATTAAGAATGGGTTATACAATTAAATGTGAGGATTGCTGACGACATTTCACAACTGACATGTTTTTTAAACATAGCTTAAACAGGAGTTTCCCATAACGGGCAATTTAGATTAATAGCGCATTTTTTCTATGGCTTATGCAATTTTGTTCTGTCACAACGTAATAGGGTATCAGCGGCATAAACATTTAATTAAGCGGAGTCATTGCCAACTATCAAATGACAGCACGGAGCCGAGCGCTTTTGAAAGACGGAACAAATAAAAATGAAAACACCCGAGTCTTTCAAATGCCAAATAAATCGGCCAATTGCCGTTGAGATTTCCAATCACTCGCATTGATCAAATCAATCTTTTCTATTAATAACAAATCTTTCCGTTTTCGGTTATCTTTTTTGAATAACGATATGGTATAATACAGGTCGGTTTTTATATCCATCATGAACAAAACCATCTTACTCAACTATCCATACTGTTAAATAATTCGCCGTTTTTAATCTTTAAAGTGTACCAAACAATAACCAATTTACCCATCAAAGACTCGATAATTATAGCTTATTGTAAATCAAGAAAAACGGGCTAAAAAAATAAGAAGTGCCGAAAATCTAACACCTGCGTCGCAAATCGATGCCAAAAAACCGTTTTCGTGAATTGTGGTAAATTGGGTCATATCGTTTAATGATTTTCGGAGGTTACGCGATAGTTTTAAGATCTATCCTATACGACGTGCTACATGCTCATACTGTCACATAATTCATATAATGCATGCCATATATTAACGTCAATATAGCCAGAGGCTAATTAGTTCCTTGACAGTAGATGCACGCTTGCAACAGGGATCAGTCAGTTTTAATATATAATGACAAGATAACATGGTTAATTCATGTTTGTTTTCGTGTCGGTGCATTTACCATATAATAAATACGCCCGTATATGCATTTCAACAAATTAGTAAGTATGATCCATCAATATGACATGTTTATGTAACGATACATGTATTTAAGCAGAAATATCTTAGCTACCTGTTTGGGTGGATTTGAACGGAAATTATGATGTCCTGGGAGTTTTATCAGTGGATTACAATATTTTATTGACTTGGGAAACTTGTGTAACAACTGAATAGGAACAAAGGACTATTCATCGAGTTAATTTGTGCATGCGTTATTACAGTACAATACTTTGCTCTGAAAAAGTGCCCATTTAACTATGGTATCCTTAAAATTAAGGAATTAAAAATCAATGACACATACTTAAAATTTCCCAATTTTCCGACGATACCTCTATAATCCTTGATGCCTCTGGAGCATCTCTCAATTAAACTTCCTAATTATGTCACACGTCGCACAATACTAAGGGTTAAATGTTAATTTTGACAAAACGAAAGTTGTCTGGATAAAGTAGAAGAATTAAAACAAGAAGGACATTTAAATGAAACTAACAATTATTTCCCCTCAAAAAGGGCGTAACAACTGCATAACTTTATTATGCTGACACAATAGTTAAAATAAAAGCCTCATTAAAATACTGTTCTAGAATGATTTAAATACCGATTGAAATAATTCAAGTTGTGTTAAATCATCTCTTTGTTTCCTTGCCAAATCAACCACATCATTTGTAAGCAGATATTAATGAACGGATTTTTTTTAAAATTTGTCTTGAATGGAAAACTAGGAATAAATAAAATTATTATAAGAACAGAATATAAAGAAGGAGGTTTAAAGAGGATTATTCGGCTTTCTTTTGTCAGTTCTCTGAAGTGCTCATGCGTCCGTAGAATTCTCAGAGGGAATGGAAAATTGACAAATAGTTTTAATACAATTATTGACTTTCAAAAATTATACAACTGCGGAACTGAAAACGTAAGTAACAATATAGAAAATGAATTTTGGAAAAAATGAACAGACGAATTAATCGTTAAATTTTAAGAAGAGAACCATTTAAATATCAGCTTTTGATTCATAATCCATTATTCTATAACACAGATATAAAAAATGATAACAAAAGTGTAGGTTTAAATCATGGTTTGAAAAAGGCATTCATTTTGATTCCAAACTTGTAACCATTTACAGCTTTACTTTGCAAAGTATATTAAGTCAATCCAAACTGGTTATTTTTGTGAGGAATTATTAACGCAGTTACCAGGTACATGAAGCCCAAAAGCTCTAATGACGCTTGCTTTATTAAGCCGTTTATTCCCACTAACCTACGGGCCATATCTTGTCAAACACAAAGGGTACAGAACCTTGGTATGATATAATAACTACAAGTGAGTCTTCGCCAGTGTGTATAGATAAAGATCTATTATTTTTAAGAATATTGAAACAAAAGAATGGCAACATATTTTTGTCTTACACGGGATACCAATTTACAGTGGTTTCAATTTCGAATCGTACATATAATCAAATGTACAAACGCCTTGATATGTAAAATGGGCTATTCCATTTCAGCCAACTGTTCCTATGTTAAATGAATGTGAAACTTTTCATCATATATTTTTAGATGAAAGCATGTCAATCAGTTAATAATACAGCACTGTGGTCTGATGCAAATACAAGAGGACTTCGAAACTTATAATTTGTTTCTATCAAAAGGTTAATTAATAATTTTAAAATGAAAATGAAACTAAAGTGGACCCACTCTTAAAGCAGCAAAAACGTACATGTTCTTGCATCGCTATGAACAAAATGAATTTAACTATTTTAATGATTTGCGTTGAAATACAGAATGGAAACTATTGTATAGTGTTTGAAATCGCATACTCAACGATACCAAATGATACTAATTTAAGCAAAACATATAAATTGTTAAGTTTCAATAGTTATGGTATTACTCCAGCTGATGATCTCTTGTTTACGTGTACGGAGAGTTTTAAACTGTTCATGTATTATTGTTATTTGTTAATAAGCAACAACAAACAGTATTACAAACCTTTCAGTTGACGACGAAGTCCGACTTTTTAAACAAACCTCAATACCGGTATTCTCCGTTAATAACATAGTATATAACATATACTGTGTATATGTACTTAACAAATAAAAACTGCACAAGAGGTCTAAAAAAGTGTTAAACGAATGTTATTAATACAAATATGAATACACATTAAGACTCAATTGATATAGGTCATTCATTTACTATCATAAAATATGAGCAACCAACGATGCTCAGTTCTGATCAACAAACTTTGCGATAAATACAATTTTCCTAAAATTTAAAATTATGCTCTTTGGAGAAGTCACAGAATTTCTTATGATCAGTAAATATTACCTGTTTTAATGGCTCCAACATAAGTATTTATCACGATTACTTAATCTTCTATTAATTGTTCCATTTTATTACACGTTCTAAATTATTTGAGGTTTGTAGCTTAACCAGGACATTGATTTCGTAAGGGACAGTTACAGTTATGCGAGGTGGTTGATGAAAAATCATCATTAAAGCAACGACACTTTTTAGTTGTTAGAAAACAAGTAACTTTGTGCAGGACCACACTCTTATGATATATTCCAAATATACAAGCTTGGTGGTTTGAGGGTTTGTTTTTAATATTATTTTAATTAATCAATATAATTCATTCCACATTTACAGCCCAAGGCAAGTCAAATTTTTACACCATGGGGATTTTTTGAAGAAACGAAGTAGAGAATCACTATATGACGTTTCTTTGCAAATATCAAACTTCCGGGCCTTGACGTTTCCGAGAAAGTTTTTTTAAGATAATGTTTGCCACTTTATTAATTGTGCTACCTTTTGGGTGGCCAGTGGGAATGATACGACCAATCTTGGCAGAGTACAACTATGCAATGAAAAAGACCCTTGGCAATTGCGGTTTCAAACATTTTGAAAGCTTTCATTTTAAAAATATATTTATACATGAATCGGAAGGGAGGAGTTGAGCGTGATTTAATAAAGCAATTGCATGATCATTACTGTGGTATTTCGTGGAATTATGCCGGTTTAGGAGAGATCGTTTGAATTAAATGTTATTGCACGAAGGAGAACTGCGGTCCCAAAGGCATAAACTGTTAAATATGACATTGACCTTTGAATAAGGGTTAATGTCTTGCAAACAATACGTGCCAGATGCCATATATTATATAATGTTTTCGAATTTTATTTTTTAAATTCCAATTAGACTCAAGTCTACAATTGTTTTCGTGGAATACTGATTATTGTGAACAATTCAGCAAAATCCAATCTAATGAAAAAGCGCAAGGCCATGAAGTAAGAGTGTTACCATATTGCTTATGATGTAGCCAAGCTAAACTCAGGACTGATCGGTCGACTGTCAATCCATAATAATATTGATTTTTCAATTGATCAGTTTAAGGACTTAACACGCGACAAAACGTATTAAGTTCGTATCTGCGACTATATAGATAATGTAATAGAAAACTTAAGATTTTGCAACAAACATAAGAGGTAGATACAAGAAATATATTTTAATCAATATAAACTAATAATTGTAAAAAAACGGTGTTTTAGAACTTTTCTTTTTTCGTCATTCGTGGTTGACGGTCCCTTTAAACTTAAAGAGTAAATTAGCTTAATATTTTGTATTTCTAAAGGGAGGAGACTAATAAAAACGTTAATCGTATGTATTAGATCGTGTAACCTCCCATCATATATGTATACAATAGAACAAATTATCAATTAATTAAATTAGTAATAAACATTAGTATTTAAGAATATATTGTTTTATTGTAAAGATATATTAAGAGATGAATCTGCAGGGTTATAATAAAACATTTAATAACTTTTGAGTTTTATCAGGAAATATTCAAATTGTAAGAGAGGTTCCTTGATGAGGAAATATTGAAAATAAAATGTTATAATAAAAATGTTAATAACTCGTATACAAGCTGTTTTTATTTTTTGAATGAGGAAAAGGAAATCCATTACATATTGTGTCCGATATATTTTAATTATATTGAGAAACATGTCATGCTTTAAAATTTTAAAGTCGTTAATCACCATAATAAAAACTGATACCGCATTAATTATATTTACAGCTAAATTACACTTACAATGAAGCGTTACAGGTTTTATAAATGAGCAATCTTAATCCACACGATGTGTAAACAAAATAGCTATGCATGCGTTATATTTTTGTATATTGATCAACGAGGTTGAAAGCCTAACGTAACTTCCGTTAACAAAATTATCTTTATAAACACTTACTTTCGCATTTATTCCATTGTTTGTTGTTGATTACGTTCAAAGTTACACTGAGGTCTGATAAAAACTTATGCATATTATACTCTTCCAATTAAAAAGCCCCACAATGAAGTAAATGTTTTAATTTTAAATTATGTCGGACATCCTGGTAAGTCACGTTCTAAAATAGGGACTTTTATTACATGACTCATTTTGGCAAGAGCCACCTATAAACGTTCATTTTTCAACGCAGTAGGATTGAGGAAATAACCTCAAAAGTATTGGTTGTGATTGCTAAATGGAAGAGAAAATGAATAACTAAGAAATAGATAAAAATAGATAATGTACAATGATTAAGTGGAATGTAACATGTAAGAAACAAACTGCTTTGTACTTTGCTTTTGTTGGCGGTGTCAACGAATCTACACAAAGTCATTCTTTATCGGAATTTTCCAAATTTCTGTAAGAAACAAATATAATTGCTGCAAACGGAAAGTACAGTTTGTCGGCAACTGTTACCAGTGCTATTATATGCATCTTCTTCACACGAATAAGGTACTTTACCCGTAGCCAGGGGGTGCATTGGGTGCGTTCGCACTCAATGTTTTTTGACGATTAAACAAAAATTGTTCTATAAGTTGCACCAAACTTAATTATTTGACTTTAAACGGTTATTTATCCTTTCCAGGAACCCAGTGAGTCATCGTCTGTAAGCGTTACAATAATGTTGTATTCAATATGCAACCGACAGGTCACCATATAATTAATTTCTCGATGAAGTCATTTCCAAGATTATATATGAATAAATAGATATGTGTTTTCTGTATAATGCAAAATTAAAAACATGGCACTCTTATCCGTATAAAATCGATACTTATTTATAGATATTTGATACTTAATGATTGTTTTGTAACGTTTGTTATTAATGTCTGTTAAAGCTATAACTTTAACAGGTATCATAACATAATGATGAAGCCTACGTATTGTGGGTTTAAATCCCAGTCTAATAACCTTTTTCGACAATTATCAAAATGGCTGGGGGAAAAACAATTTGATTAACTTGAATAAATAATATTTTAAAATAGAAAATACATTTTAGATGATTATTTACGGAATGTTATGCCAGCTTCCGAAAATGACTGAAATCAAAAGGAAACCCTGTCGAATATTGCCGAAGACTAATGAGTCACTGGTTAATAATTTTGTATTATACCACGATTTATACAGTGCCTCAGATAAGCTGCGTATCGGCGTTTTTCACCCTATTAAAATGTTTAAAAACGCAAAGAAATTCAATATAATGCGTATTGAAAACGCAATCAATTTGACTTTTACGCTTATTAAGATTTGATGCGTATGATACAAGTCTCGATCGAAAATTCTTTGCTAAATTTTGGTAACTTTTCATTGGAATAATTATCGTACCGCGGCGAAGATTTTATTCATTCGAAAGTTAGCAAGCGCCTGGATGACAGAGAAGCAGAGCAGTCGAAGTTATTTAAACACTACACGGACTTAATTTCATAGCAAATTAAGCGTCTGACTAAAATAGTTCCAACGTGAATGTATTTGTAAAGCGTCTGTACTTTCAGTTTCTATAATGGTGCGTAATAAAAATCTCTAAGCGAGGTCGAAAGACGTCCGCGATTGTTAGCTAAATATATATCGATCGCAAACTTTTTCCAACCAAGTACAAACAACCGAATCATTTGTGTTATCAATTTGTTAGAAACTGTGTATGCAGCAGTTGAAAGTAGCGAGTTGACATCCAAAGACATGACGGAAAGTCCGTGATTAGAAAAAAAATGTCAAAAGTGGAAAAAGTCATATTCCTGGCCTGGTTAGAAATTGTTGACATTAATGGGACAGAAAAAAAGTTGAAATGTGCATTCTGCAAATAGTCTGTTTAACAGCAGCAATGATTTAGATGTATAAATATTAATAACTTATTTCACCCTATTTAAAAATTGAAATCACCCTATTTTTCAAAATCAATAGGTGAAAACCCTATTACCCAAATAATTATCTGGGGCACTGGCAACAGATAAATCACACTATCATATGCGGCGCACACAGACTAGCGCCCTTAGGGCTTCTTCATGTACACTCGTCGTCTGGAAAAGATCGTTTGTAGGGTTATGTTGACCCAGAATCAGTTATAGGTGTTGAACCAATAGCTGTTTCAGAGAAACATCAATTGCTTAAACCCAACTCATAGAAGCCATGGACGGTCGCATAGCACTTATAAATAAATAACACGTATTAGTCACCACACATATGGAAGAATTAACGTATATGTGTTGTCAGAAACACAACTAGCATTAACCAAAGCAGTACATCCTCTTCTTAAACACAAACTGTTTCACAGGTCATTCAAAACTAAAAAAAACATACTGTTATGCCGTATAACAAGATAAAACAAAGGGTTATAAACGTTTCTGTATTTTTACTTTCAGTTTCATAATCAGTTTCATTATAACAAAAGCATATATCAAAATATCGTATACAATCAATAATAAAAATATTCGTACCTGCATCTCACTATTTTCAAACCCTAAGTGTTTATCAATAATCTGAAGTATGTTTAAAGTTATTTACTAAATTTTATCCGTATTCGTTTTAGCTGTATTCGAAAGTGAAAGTTCTTGGTTGTTGTTGTTTTTTTATCGAGTGCACCGGGATTGTCTCCCATATGGCCATCGCCCCCAGAAAGACGTGTTAGTTGGTTACGGGGGATAGTGCAAGATACAGGAGACACCCCGTTCCAGAGGTGACCCTGTGTCTTTTAGTGCCCGGTGTATAGCACCTAGTACACTGCACCTCGGTTTATCGTCTCATGCGAAAGACGAGTTAGAAGGTTAGGTGCAGCGGGGGATCGAACCAGCGATCTCTGGATTGTGAAGCCAGTGTGTTACCACTAGACCACGGGGCCCGTATTCACCAAACAATTCTTAGACTCAGGTCTAAGAATAAAGAAAATTCTTTAAATTGGAATATTCAAGAATTTCTTTAATTGTGAGTCAAACTCTGCAGTAAACATCTCTATCTATATTATTCTTCATATAGAACAATTTGTTAATGACATAATCACCAGTGGAGGCCTGTATGCATTCAAACACTGAACACATTTTTCTTGGTTCTAAGTCTATTCTTGATTCTTAAGTCTAAGAATCGGTTGGTGAATACGGGCCCGGATCCGCTACAGAGAGAAACTTCTTAACGTTTGACCCCGCTATTTATACTTAAACCGGGCCTGACGTCAATGACATGTGACGACATAAAAATAACTACCAATGAACGTCATACGAAATGGCGGACTTAATGAATGAATAAGATGCAAGCGCGAACAACAAAAATAAGTTACATCGTGGACAAATTCAGAAGTTTAACAATGGGTATGACTTTAAAGCGGGTATATACGATTTTGTCAAATATTTATGAATTTATATAAACTGTGTAAAAAACTTATTATATATATATTTCAATATAAATTAAAATAAAAGTTAAGAAGAACCTGTGTCGAAAAATGCGAAATAAGCCAGATATTTAATTCTGAAATTGAAAACGGCTGTACAGCCGAATTCGCCAGCATGTATACCATACATGTACGATGTGCATCTAAACTTACGAGGGGTGTTCAGAAGTTCGTGGATTTTCGCTATAACTTTCATTTGATAACATAAATGGACAAACAAATAGCATGTTAAGAATATTTCGTCCTTTCGAAATATACTCATGGAAATACATAAAACAATAAATATATATCAGAGATTTAAACATGTGCACAATGCGCACACCGACGCACGTGTAACGTTTCTGTTCAACGTCAATGACGTTATGAAGTTAACAACTGTAAAATCTTTTCCACATAATCACCTCCAACGCGAATGCAATTTATGTGTCGGGAAATCCACTTGTCAAAAGTGTCTCTATACCAGTCAGCGTCAAAAGACGACACGATTCGCTTTGCTGCAACTGTAAGTTCCTGTTTACTTGCAAAGCGAATACCGCGCAACTGTGATTTAACTTCCGGGAAGACGCGGAAGTCCATAGGGGCCAAATCCGGGCTGTAAGGAGGACTTAGGCGCTTTAACGTGAAATTTGCCGTAAATTCTGTTTATCAACGACATTTAAACCAATTTAAATTCGCGTAACGCTCATACTTATAATAAAATACACGCGTGCGCCGCATGTCGTTACTGAGGTCTCTATGGCAACACGTTTCAAACGCGCTTTATGGAATTCATGCATTTTTAGCTTATATATAAAGTCCATGATAATTGGTTTGTATAATATGTAAATTTCATTGACTTTTACCAGCAAACTAATAAGTTATAGCGAAAATCCACGAACTTCTGGAACACCCCTCGTAGTTTAACGGTTTATAATACAAAGACGAATGCTTCGGTTTTTGTAGGAAAATATGTACGTCACTATCGGCTCGGGGCGCTAATTTGTCTTTGCTGCATTTTATGAAATTCGGCTTTAATGTATAATTTTTCTTGCCTATTTTGTGTTATTGTAACATATTTTATCAATATATTACAATTAAACACATATAAAAAATCGTATATACCCGCTTTAAATCAATTAATAAGATATTTATCTTTAATGTTTCAGATAAATTCTTACTATGATTATGATATTAAATCGGAAACGAACCTTATTTAAATTACGCAATACAATTAAGACTGGGTGGAGTAACGGCCTAGCAATATTCACAGCAACTTACTTAACCAGTACGAAAAATTGGTCTCACCTTCTTCGTCAGGATACAACGGAGCTTCATTCAATATTACAGAAACTAGCCCGTTAAGCTCAAACAAATTTTGTATAGAGAAACATATAGAGAAAAATGGGCATAAAGTCCAGAGATTTTTGTTGAGTCAATAAACCCGTAATGTTAAGTAACACAAATAATATTATTCGTATATTGACTTTGTTCTACATTCCCAGATGTGGGGAGACATTATATACAATGACCCTTTTCGATGTCATACGTCGATTGTGCATTACGCACTATCGGTCAAAGGAAATATGCAATAAAGCTTGAGTGACCAAAGCTTCCATTTTAATCCCATAAGCAAACAAAACACATATTGCGGCGTTGCCCCCTAAATTGAGGTATATACGCGTTGTGGTGTGGGCATGCCCGGATCTAAAACGGCATATTACGAATTGCGTTCCGTATATTAGAGAACATGTACGGCAAGGTTATGTTACCAAAAAAGCCGACGACATTCATTGTGGTGCCAACTTAATAAGTGACCTTTAAGTGAAGTGGAAATTTGTATTTTCAGCTTTGAAGATAAATTATATGTGTCGCTTAAAAAGACTTAATTGGCATAAAACCGACAATCATCCTTGTGTAGGCATGCCCAACATGTCATCTATCTGCAAGCAACATCACTTAGCTACAATGCCATCGTTTCCTGCATCCGATACTGTCCATGATCTTCGTTCCGTTATATGAGCATATAACGTTTAGAGCAGAGTACACCGACATAGTTCCGAATGCATCAGTCCATGAGACAATTAACTGAATATAGTAGGCATTCAAAAGAACAAAAGTCATTTGGGGTGGGTCCAAGTCATTTTAACATGTTTTCAGTTGTTATGCTGAATTGTTTACTTTATAGATGTTGTTTGTTCGCGTTTTTAATGGATTTACAATAACCACACGTATTTGGAATCATAGTATATTGGCCCTCAATTTAACTAGTGTAAACCAAGCGAGTACTTCGTTTATAACAAACCCCATATTTTGAATATTTAAAGTAAACAATTGAACGTATTAAATACTATTGACTGTTTCTAGTAAATTTGTTCACCATCGCTTTCATGAATGGCGTATGATAGAGGGGTTTGGTATATTCAAAGACCTATAAAATTCTATTGGTCTTTGGTATATTGGAAATAATGACCAATCCATAAGAGTCAACAAGTCATTAGATGGTCAAATAGACCATCATTAGATGGTTAAATAGATGCTTCAGAGTTGAGAAAATATATAATTCGTTATCATATATGGTGCAATTGTTTTCCGTAAAATGCTTGGAACAAACAAGCACAATTTAACAGGGGTTTCAGTCCGAACAGGATAGTATACGCGTTTTTCTCATGTCATTGCGTTTGTGTATGTTTTACGGCCGTATGATATGCCAATTTAACTTCTGAATACTCAATTTCGTTTACGGAAATGATTGCTTTATTTTACAGCGTTAAATACATCACGTCCAGATCTGTTTTCCATGATTCACTTAGGCTAAGAAAGCAATTTCCTACTAAACAACAATCATATATAAAAACAATATTGTTATAAATTTTCCATTCATTCAACATCATTCGTTCCGTACATTTCAACAGGCTCACGAGCCAGTCAGACATCTTAAGTATTATCAACGCAAACATTAATTGCAATATCCTTAATGGTTATCGTAGGAGGGTATTATAGCGAATTTAAATAATTTAATTTTAAACTACTATACATTTAATGGAATGAATACTAATTTCTAATTATGTCTATAACGACATTAAACTTACGCCCTTGTCTAGACTTTCTGTTGGACACGAGCATGAAGAGGAAGACATCCATTTCAGACAGTGACAATTAAGCTCTGCTCTTGACCGAGATGCTTAGGATATTCCTTAAATCAAAAAGAAAGATTTTGTTAAACTGGCACGATTAAATGACAATTTAACGTTCTAGCGAATTGAGAAACATATGAAATTAACACACATCATAAACAGCTGCGCAATACAATATTTTTTTCAAAAACCAATATGTATGGCTATGTGGATTCTCAGTCCTACTTAAATATATAAACAAGCGAATTCGTTGAATTGATACCCCCCCCCCCCAATAAATTTTGTTTTGGATGGGTGTAGAACTAAAAGTAACGGTATACATGAAGGGTTGTGCTTCTTGTCAATTTTTTTTTAACTCATTTGTACCTGTGATGGGTTTGAAGACAATAAATTGCACATAGTATATTTTTCATTAATCAATTAACATCGAAAGTATCATGAAAAAAGGAGAAATTGCTTGTTATGAGTATTTTCTTAAATTGAAATCTTACATACTGAGTTATTGCCCCGAAAAGTTACATCTTACAAAAATAACAATGGACAATAATGCAAAACTAAGACAGAGGAGGGTTCTTGAGCGTTTAATATTTATTTAGGTGAATTAAAAAGGCTTGCCTTTTCCACGAAAACATTCAATCTTAATATACACTAAATTTTCAGAGTGCTGCAGAGTGAACACAACATCCGTCATGGCACACGTGGAAATAACAATAATAAGTTTTTAAGGTTAATCATCCATCATTGAGTACGACCTTACATAAAGCATTTGTGTAACATTGACCCTTGATGTGAATCGTATTACCTTACATGAAGTATATTGGGTGACGTAGACTTTAACCCTAGACATGAACCTTGACCTTAACCCTAGACATGAATCTTACATATGACGCACAGTAAGGAAGAAGATGAAGAAGAATTGTGGAAGGTTATTACAGAATCGACTGATGCATAGTAAAATAATGACTAAATAATAAATAGTTCTACAAATGTGTGACCTTTGATGTGTGACCTAGACGTTGGTAAAAAAACACATAGGTCTTGCACTGCCTGATAACTGAGAACAATTACATCAGGACATTTTGAGAATCCATTTTAATATGGTAGAATTCTTACCAAATAAGGCTTATTTAATCAAAACGAGTGATTTTGGTCTGTGTGTGTGACTTTAACCATGACCCTAGCAACATGGATCTTATATTTGACACTCAGCTAGATAATGGAGAACAATTGTGGACAGTAATTACAGAATCCCTTGATGCATAGTAAAGGGATGACTAATATCTATCGTAATAACAAAGAATACGTATACAAATGGACACTCGCCAACGCGATAAACTGGTTTCGATATTATTTTTTTTTAAAGCGTGAACGAAGTTATCTTAATAATGTGACATTGAATACATCAATATTTATCACACTATTCATTTGATTACGTTTTTCTTAAGAGTATATGACAAAATGAACTTGTAACTTAATAAAACAGGTATATTCATAGTTGCTCGCCAACATAACAACTGACTTGTTTTCATTAAAATATCACCGAATTGAAAACTTACTGCCGAAAACTCGAATGTATATTCGAATCAATACAATAACAATAGAAACAGGAAATCACTACATTGACTGAAATCAAATTATATGTACATAAAACATGTTATTATGTATTTATTGGCAAGCTATATCATTATCATCATCATCATCATCATCATCATCATCATCATCATCATCATCATCATCATCATCATCATCATCATCATCATCATCATCATCATCATCATCGTCATCATCTCATCATCATCATCATCATCATCCTTATAATAATAATAACCATCAGCAGCAGCAGCATCAACACTATGATTGAATCTCGTCAATCGTTCAACTTAAAAAAGAAGAAACTTCAACCTGTATTAACAGTTGCAGTAATGCCAAACTACAAGTTAAACAGCCATATTATCATATTCGAACAACATGTAATAACCATAGTTAATGAACATTTAACTCGTAATGCGAATTCTAAAGCGTGAACAAGCTATTTCTTTTATTTCACAAAGTGACATAGCTTTTGACCTCACGTGATTTGCAAACGCTTCTCAGATATGATGAGAACATGTTTGATACCAAGATTAATGAGGGGACGATGAATGTGGCCTAAAGAGTGTTCACTTGTTTACAAATAACCGTATTTTTGAAAAATCTAAATAAAAAAACAATGTAATAACAAATCTATACAATGATTTGAACAATCTGAGCTAATTACAAATGCAAGAAAAACAGTAGAGTGGATCGAGGGACCTCGGGAAGAAAAAGTGTTTGCTTTAAAACTTCGCACGTATTTTCTAAAAGAGCAAGGCAAAGTGTGATAAACACATTATTGTTTTACCAATTTCGGACAATGATTATCCATTAATTAGCAAATAGCGTTTTTTACAATTGATTTAGTTAGGACTGGTTTTCGATTGTTTAAACATAATTCATACACTATTTTTTGAATCTATGCTAAAACTGTGAACAAGTCATTTAAGAATGAGGCCGCACGGAGGACAACGCACGACGAAAGACGATAAAACGACGATGAAAAAATTCTCAAAAGGGGCATTTTGAACACATAGCCATACAAATGTAATTTAATGTTTGCATTATAATAATTACACAGAAGTAATAAATGCAGTTCTTCAATTTAAATGATGAAATGCACAATATTCAAACGTGTTTTGTTTCAAATTAATGTGTTGTTGAACTTCAAAATCTTTTTATGAATTATATACATGAACATGTCGTACAAAAGTTTTCGATAACTAGCTCGCAATGCCACGACCCTGGAAAAAACACGTTGATCCCACTTCATAAATTGGGCACTGAGTTTGATACACCACTTTCATTAAAAACCGCGTAGTTCCGCTCATTACCTTCTTACAATAAATATAGACTTCTTCAAATGCGATAATGCACGTTCGGGCAAGTTAAAAATCAAAACTATATGTTTAGGCTTCAAGTGAACACATCACTAGCTCAAATAATGACTTCAATAACTATATATTGGGGTAAATGTGCTAAGGAAAGCAAAAATTGTAGAATGCTGATTATCAGACGAAATAAGCTCATCGATATGCATTCTTGGGTCATTTGCACTATACAAGTTTTGCTAAATTATCTTTTGAACTTAGAAAATTCTATTTTTTCAATGCACCTTCTAAAACTATCGTGTTAAATAGGAACAAGAAAACTTGAAACATAAATCATCTCAAGATACAATGCACGAAGGTATATCATACAGTTTGTAATATTTGTAAATGTAAAATGCAAAAAAGTAGAAAATTACGCCAATTGTTTTATCATGTTCTATTTTAAATCTTAAATTAATTAGAATAAAAGTTTATGTTTGTTGTATAATGTTTTACGTATATTAAAGTGTCGTTATTTGCAAAAATGAACACTTTAACAACTTGTACTTATTTTTGTGCATATCTCACTTAATCGGGATAATTAAACGTGTTACTTTTAAAAATACCTTTTTGTTTGCGTTTAAAGCTTACATGTATTTCTATCTTTATTTCTGTCTCATCACTGTACAAGTATATACAACAATAAAAGTATTCATATCAATTACAGTGCCAATCATATAATGGATTTATAAGAGACATAACAGTAGTCAAGAACACAATTACTATGCATCAGTTAAAAGTTAACCAAATATGTTAAAATTATAAAACATGGATTATAAAACAATAAAACAATATTGCATAAGTGGAATATTGAGACCTTTGATAGTTTCAATATAAAAATAATCTCATGAAACCTGTGTGTAGAATTTAAAAGTATTAGTTAGGATATTTACTTCCAGAGTGTCATGTTGGAATAATTTAGAGCAACAATCAAAGGTCCTATTCCCTTATTGTACAAAAATGTAGTTTGTTTATGTTATCTACAAATAATTGATAAAATCTAAAAACTAAAATGCCATATAGAATGTGTAACCTATCTATACAAATAAGCATTTCTGGTCATTAAAATATTGTAGCAGGCTTTGGCAGTATCTCTTATCAATAATTTGTTGGAGAATAAAACTACCATCTTTTCTATATCTGACATAGAGTTAAAATCAGTAATGGTATGACATTTTTCAAAAAGAGAGGTCCTGATATCAGAATAAAGTGGACAGTATAGCATAACATGAGTTTCTGATTCAACACAAGTTGTACAATTAGGGCAGAATCTATTTTCAACAGGCACATTAGCATAACGCCCAATTTCCAACATAATTGGGGCTACCCCACATCTAAATTTAGCAAAAGCAGAACGATGTCTATATGGTAATATCATCTTACAATACTCTTCTGTACAATATTCATTCTTGAATTGACAATAGGTTCTTAGCTTGTTTCTGCCATTCCCTCTTATTGCATTTGGTTGTAATACAGTATCTTTCCAATCACTTTTAAACTTACAGAACATAGCACTATCAACCTTGTCACTAAAAGTTTGTTTAGACACAGTAGCTGGATAAATACAGAATTCTTCAAGATTCAAATCTTTAAACATCATTTTCACACTGAACACCCAGTTCTTACACTTAACTCCAGCAGTATTAACAGTCCACTGAAAAACCTTCCTATTGACCCGGTTCATATTCATACTACCAAATCTATGCCACAAATTACAAACATGTTTGTACTGTTTAACTAGAGGTGGTTGCCATCCCATATCACCGGCTAATGCAGCTGATGGAGTATATTTACCAACACCCATAAAGAAGCGTAGGGCCCTATTTTCAACAGCATTTATACATGCATATGTCCGTATGCCCCATATAGCTGATGCATATGAGATAACTGGCCACACTGTAGAATTGTACATCTTGCTATAAACTGCAAATGACATACCACCCATACTTTTATATCTAGCAATAAGTAAGCCAAGTGCTCTACTAGCACTCTGTGCAACAGATTTGGCAGAAATACTAAAGTCCAAATGTTCTGATAGTAATAAACCTAAATAGGAGTATTTGTCAACATAAGTTAATCCATGAACACCACATTTGAAGTTGAATTCAGATCTGGGCACAGAGTTTGGCCTGAAATGCACAATGTTACTTTTATTTGCATTGACCACCATACTATTCGAGGTACACCATTGGCTTAATACATCTAACATGCATTGCAAATCTTGCTCGTTTTCCGCAATCAACACAAGGTCATCTGCATAGCACAATATACAAACTAGCTCGTCTTCAATCAAAACACCTTTACCAACCGCCTTAATCTGCACAGATAAGTCATTAAGGAAGAGATTAAACAGCAACGGTGACAACGAACAACCTTGCCGTAAACCAGTGGTAACTGCAAACCAATCAGTATAATGGCTATTTATACGAACACAAGAGGAGACCGACGCATACAAGGATTTGATTGCATCTAACATTTTTGTTGGGACACCTATACTATTCAGCCTCTGCCAGAGTAAATTCCGCTCAATACCGTCGTACGCACGTCTAAAATCAATAAATGAACAAAACGTAGATTTATGTAACTTCTTGCGAACATCTATAATATTGGTCAGTGCAGAGATATGATCTAAAGTGCTGCGCTTTTTGCGAAAGCCGTTCTGTTCATCCTCTATTTTATCATTAAGTTCTGACCAGCTTGACAGCCTATGGTTCAAAATACTTGCATACAATTTATACATAGTACAAGCCAAACTAATACCACGATATTGTAAAGGATCTCTCTTATCAGCAGTGCTCGACTTAGGGATAGGGTTTATGATATTCTTACCCCACATTGATGGGACCATACCAGTTTCATAACATACACAGAATAAAGAATGCAAAAAGGAGACAGACATGTCATTCTTAAGAACTTCATTAGGAATTTGGTCAATGCCCGTCGCTTTATTCAACTTGGCTCGGTCAATAGCTGCTTTCACCTCAAAAACTGAAAAAGGTCTATCCAACTCCTCATGGTACACATTATCAAAACTACTTGTATGCTGGCCGACATTTGAATTAACAGATTGATTCAAAAGATTTGCAAAGTCATTCTTCCATCTCAACAACACATCCTCCAATTTTGAAGAAACTGTCCCATTGTCTAACACAACTTCAAGAGGAATACCCTTCTTACGTTCCTGGCCAACACCACAAGTTCCAATAGTCTTCCAAAACTCTACATCATTATCAGAAGCTAAGTTAGATAATCTAGACTGTGTAGAAAACCAGTAATGTCTTTTGGCCTTTTGTACCGCTCTATCAAAAAACCTCCTAGACCTTATATAGTCAGTCTTAAGCTGAACTTTTAAATGCTTATTGTTACATCTTAACCATAACTTCTCTTTTTTGCACATATCTGACCATAGACTACTTAATTCATTACTCCACCATGGCTTACCAGACCTGCGCTTTCTTCTACAGGAATCATGAATAATCGTTTTGAACGGAAGTTTATCATACATTTCATCCCGTACAATACCACACCAATCTCCAAATGCCTGATCTATGTCTGATTGTGTTCTGTAACCCTGTTCAAGGTTAGAAATACAGTCGTTAATCTGACCTACCAAAACTTGGTTTAGCAGAAAATCATTAGGAATTCTGGAGCAATCAAATTTATCTGTACTTTGTACTGACCCAGTCTTATCTGTAGCAAATTCCAAGTCAGTGGATTCAATTTCCATAACCCATGTGAGAATAGAGTGGTCAGGGACACATGTTGGAGCAATACTATCCTGCAATTCAATACTGTTCATAACATCAACAACTGTATGCACATAGAACTGACTATATAATGACAAGTATTCATAAGGTACTATGCAATAATCTACAACTGATTGACCCTTTACAGAAATTGACGTGTAATCATTATGGACTGTATTACGTCCATTTAACATGCAAAAATTGCAGTTAATTAAAAAATCAATAAAAAGATCTCCATATTTGTTTGTTTTAAAGTCTATCACATCTCTCTCAATAATATTATCAACACCTGCTATGAAGTCCTCCAAATCGCCACAACGACTATTAAAGTCTCCACAAATAAAAGGCAGACCTAGGTTTTGATGTTCATATAAGTTTACAAGTATTGTGTCAAAAAAGGCAGTTGCATCTACATGCCTAGCAGAGTTTTCTGGAGGAAGATAACAAACACATGGTAAAAAGCAAAAGTTATCATTTTTGTGTACAAATTTCAGCCATAATATACCATCTGTGGAGTCATTTAAAATAGATACATCAAAAACATCTAGAACACTGTTACGGACCAAAAACCCAACTCCACCAGAACCAGTTCTTGCATTCACATGAATATTTTTACGATTATTACCAAACCATGTATAATCAGAAACATCAATACTATTAAAGTTCTTTAAATGAGACTCAGCAATCCCAATTAAATCAAGGTTCAAATGCTTAATAAATTGTTCACGTAAAATAAAATTGTCACTAGAGCTCGAACTGCTCCAACCATGAACATTCCAAAAGCCTGTTTTTAACTAATAATTGTTTCCTCCTCGTCTTCCTCTGTTCTGCTGTGCTCTTTGCCATCCACGATCACTGTTGGTACCACGCCCAGAAGACCCACCGCGTCGAGGAGCACCACGAGGACCATTCCACCCAGTGTTGCGCTGTGAGCCATCACCCTGTGAATGACTAGTTCCTTGGTTCTGCCTGTCATCACTCGACATTGGCCTGTTTCGCACCACACGATTCCCTCGAACACTCACCCCCTCGGCATTCATTGCGTCAACTAAGGTTCTAAAGTTACTCATCATCAAACGCTCTTCTCACGATTGATCGCACTGGATGTAAACATCAGAATAAGTTCTGCTTTCGTTCAGCTTTGACTTGTTTTTCAACACTTTCTGCCTATCTTCTTGTGACTGCATGGTAGCAATAACAACACCCGGCTTGGAACTGTTAGCACTTGTCTTTCTCTGTGTGTTGCATACTTGCACATCACATTTCATTACGTCTTTGAACATAGAATTCACTTTACTGTTCAGATTTTCTCCCTCATGATAGGGAAGGCCACGAATTGCCAAATTCTTTGAGATATCTTGACCACCACTGGGTCCGCCAGCTGCAGCCGTGACTGAGGAACACTTTTCACTGACTTCTTGTAACTCTTCAGTAATTTTCTCCTTAAATGAGTCAAGTTGCTCTTGCACATTCGTCTTAATACGACCCAGCTCAATGTTAACTCTCTTGTCCAACAGTTGTGCAAATTTATGGGTCAACTTTTGCTCTATGGAACTTTCAAGTTGATCAATACGATTGTTTATCGAGACATTCATGGCACATATGTCAGTAGAGAGCTTTGATAATAGGGCCTTGAGATCAGAGTTAACTGGATGAAGTTCATTGGACACCGGCTCAGACAGGGAGCTCATTTTATCGCTAGAAGAACTTTCACAAGCAACATCCTCCTTTACCTTCTTCGCGGATCCATGAACTGGGGACGAGTGGTTTCGCTTCCTGTTCTGTTTGACAGGTGTGAACTCTGCTACTTGTGTGATGGACGGGCCCATGGTCGACTCGACATACTCATGTGACTCTTTAGTGTCTAAAGATGCCATACTGAAACAACTTCAGGTTTACACAGGTTGCTTATGGGCTATCGAACACTATAATGACAGCAGTTAAAACGGATACAGTGTGTAGAAGATAATAATCGACAATATCTGAGCCACGAAAACTGATGACACTTTCGGATTACCCGGTGCTCAGGTACAAAGTTCCCGTCCAAATGGTCCGCTTCTAGCAAACTGATTATATTTCTTCAATTACACAAACTACCATGCACAAATACCACTTTTTCCTTGATGCACAATGTCACATACCACTTACTGCCTATAATAAACTACTATATAACTTGTTAATCTGTAAGTTTTTCTTAAAATTTTCAATATTTTTCCCCGTCTTCAAAAAGCGCGTGCAGCTTCTAGGTTACAATCCACGCTTAATGTACATATAAATACTTTTTATTCAAATACGATAGGTATGCACTCTTTTTTTTGGTACGAACCACTCTTAATGTGTTTGTACACGAGTTTCAGAAAAGCGCAAATATTGTGTTCGTGAGTGTTTTTGTTAAAATGAACTTGGTAACATTTTATTTAAATCATTTAAAACAGAACAGAACAGAAAATTTTATTTAAGACCTGTACAAGTGCATCGTCTTTGATACATATACATGTATAATTCATAAAACAACATGACAGAGCATTAAATGAAAGAGTTATACGAACGTATTAGTTAAACAATACATAATCGGGAAGTTATTCGGAGATGAACTGTGTTGCAGTTATTAACAAAATTTAGTACATTTCTGTAGATTAGAGCGTCCTTAACAAACTTACAAAGATTACTTATATCGGTCTTATGACATGAGGTCAAACGTTGTGTAAATTTAAATACAGATGGTTTAACATAGTTATATTGTTTAATATACTGCTTTCTAATTACAGTATAACAATTGCATATAATGACAAAATGGTACTCGTCCTCGATATCTCTAGAATTGCAAAAGGTACACTATCTTTCCTCTATGGGAATTCGTTTATAACGGCCTATTTGTATATGTAGAGAAAGTTCGTTTAATCTAAGCTTGCTCATAAACGAACGATTTCTTTTGGACAAAATATGTGGATAGTGTTCATAGTAATGTTATTGCTTACAATACTTGTATAGATTGAACATAGAGCTATTTTCTATTTTAGACATAATTTCTTGCTTAATAGTGTCTATAATACGAGTTTTAAATTCATTTTAAAATGTATCCTGATCGATAACGTAAGGGTTGTCAAATATATATGCAAACCCATATTCGGTAAACAATGTTCTGATATTTGCAGCCCAATTCGAATGACCGTTATAACTATCTGCAACATATTGTGAATAAATAGTTTTAATAATTATATTGTTTTAGGTTACAATTTTCAACCAGTATTTAATTAACTAAAATACCTATTTATAAACAACGGATATCGTCCTGATTCGCTATATGTGACTGCATTACAGGTATTTATGTTAACATTCAATAACCGCTTACAGAACTTGAGATGCACTCTTTCCAGTTCCCTTGACTTAGTATATTCCCAAACCTCACATGAATAATTCAAAATAGGACTCACAAAGGCATCAAATAACTGACACATTGTTTAAGGTCTTAAGTCAAATTCCTTTCACTTACACAAAAGAACATTCATAGCTGTCAACGCTTTTTAAACTAGATGCTCTTGAATTAAGATAAATTTACCAGTGTAATTAAAGACTGTTCCTATGTAGTTAAAATCATTTACAACTTCTATGTTTTCCCCATTGTACGTCCAGCTTTCATTTTGTAATAAGCCTTCCCGTTTACGAAAAACAATATTTTTTGTCTTTGAAGTATTTACACTTTGACGCGTGTATGGTTTGAGATTAATGCTGGGCTATGTGTAAGATTCGACCAGCTCTCAAATCAGTTTCAAAAGCAAATATTGACGGTTCTATGGCAGTGATCACAGTTTGATTGATTTTAAGTTCATGTTTTCTGTTCTGTTACATAAGTAGTAGGAAAGAACAATAATGACCTCCGATAACGTTTTCAGAATTTCATGGTATGCATGATTATTTTCGATATGACTTTTTTCGAAAATACAACAGCGAAAATAAAAGTATCTTGCATACGAGTCTAATTTTGGATACATAGTCAATTTAGCATTCGGACTCGGTTTTACAATGGATTTGTTTTCCTGAAAATGTGGCCGCTACGAATGGAAATCTAACTGCACGAAGTCAAATTTATCACTCTTAAATAATCTCTAACGAGGAGTTGACGCGCGACTGTGACTAGGGAGCAAATTAGAATGGCGGAAAACGATAAAACGACACGATTTCCTAAGTCAACGGAACAAAAAAGACATTACTGTTGTATATCTAGCAATTACCGAGGAACAATATGCATGTAGATCTTTTTATGACTATTTTATTATTATTTATGAACATAGGACCCATACTGTTGTTTTTTTCCCCTATAAAAAGCGCAGCGCGGACGACGTGTCTTTACTTTATGCATTATTTGTATGTAACAAGAAATAACATCAGGTCGACACGCTTACATTTAGTGTTTTTGTGATTTAAGAAGAAGTAATCAACGCCATATGACCACACAGAACACTTTCGTTAATCAACAAAATAAACAGATAATGTTGTATTTCAATGCCCAGAAAGGCTATTACCCTTCCTGAAAGCGTTCATTTCGATTAAATCCGAATTGGGCACTCACTGCAATAGGCTACAACTATTCCGAAAATAAGCAATGTTACGTTCGTCATGTTTACAGTTAGTTTATCATCATAAAACAAAAACGTACGACAGACACACAGCACATAAAATGAAGTGAAGTACGGAGTGACGACAACACGTTAACGTTACACTGCTCAAAAACGTAACGTCACCATCTTAGGACACGTTGATCTTAAACAATTATCTGGTAGTGAACGCTTGTATAAAGCACTTATTTTGATAACTGTTAATCAAAGTGTTAACACAAATGTAATTAGATTGAATGATTATCTTTTTAAATAAAAACGTGTTAAGACATTTGTTTTAACAGAAAAGGTTATGCATGAGTGCAATTTCCGGTAACATTTGTAGTCGGTCTTTTCTTTGCCGAAAAGTATATTTGACGATAGTGCCAAAGGCATAATCATGCGCTCTAAGCCATCAATCGAACGTAGAAAGAAGTCCATCAAATTGTGGTTTGGAAAATGTCACTGCTTTCAAGACAAATGATTTAAAGGGACGTTCATATGCGTCTAGTTGATTATATGGGATTGCACTTGGAACATAAAAATATGTATTACCGTAAATATGTTGATTGCTTAACATAAAATAATTAACTTTCGTTTGGTGCCAATTGGCTTGCCATCATAAGTCCTCTGATCATTTAGCACAAGGTAATTATATAAATCATTGTCTGAAAAATAGGGAATGAGATTAACATCACTGCACTTTAATGGGTCTACAAACTGCTTATCGCTCGTTCTGTTGCGAAGTTTTCATCCTGCAAACGCAGAACTTCCAACGGTTGCTTCCCGATTTCAAAGTAACCATTTACCCTTTCAGAATCAGTTCTTTTTTCGATCAAGATACAGGCAACCCGTGCTGGCGTTACTATTGTCGTAACTTAGTACAATTAGCTTTGTTTTCATCGAAATCCTAATCAGTGAAAACTGTTGTCAATCGCTTTCAATTAAGACGCCGTCTTTAATAAGTTTGCTCACCGGAAGTAGACAAAACGGTAACGTCAACTCTTTTGTATCATTTTTAAGGGAGAGCAATCATGTTATCGAAAGGGACTATTACCTACCCTTCTATTATATTCGCCACATAAAGTTACGCATTCGAGCGAAGTAAATACACATACATCATCTCCAATTTTATCAAACAAATCAATATGAACACAATTATTGGCCGCGTTTCCTCATCCTAAATATATGCCCCATATTAATTAACATCTTAAACAGTATTAAAAAAGGGGCTCTAATGAAATCAAAATAAAAGTGCCGTGGTTATTTTTAAATTTTAATTTGCCGTCTTTCAAATAATCTTTATACAACATAATAATACCTCCATTATTCCTTCTGGCTTTACGGTTTCGACATTTTCTAAATAGTTGTGTGTTGTGTAACCATTTAAAGAAGAATTACACATATATTTTTGTTTCAATTTAAATAAATCAAATATCAGAATTCTCACCTTTTTCATTGGAAGTTGAACTACATGTAATTTTTGTATGAACATATGTTTTGTTAAAATCAATAAATCAGCAGCTGATTACAGAGCAGCAAATCAACGGGTCTGGATAGAATTAATATCTTTCATATTGCATAAACTATACAAACTCCTTAAACTTGATGAGTACATTTTAAAAAAAGCCGCGTGTATGTTGGTTTGTGCGGCCGAGCTTGTTTGGATTGTTATTGTGTTATTTTTTAAATGCAAATTAAAACAATGTTTCACCAATATTACCTATTATAATGCGATGTATCGCGTGTTACACCCGTCTCCCAACCACAAAGGTAAAGGTCACACACTTCGGGTTATATGTTCATTTTAAACATATACAATTTGTGCCGAATATAACTTCAACATTTATCAGCAACTTAAGAAAATGACGTGTCTCGTGTAATAACCTGTCTCTATATCAATGTCACATTTAAAGGGACCTTTTCACAGATTTTGGCATGTAGTGAAGTTTGTCATTATATTCTTTATATTGATAAATGTAAACATTGGATCTAAATAGCTCCAGTAAAAATAATAACTCTCAACTAGGCTCGAACCACTGACCCCTGGAGTAAAATTCTATGGACAACAACAGAACTCTCCAAATTATTCAATCGTTTCGCGTTGCAACGCTTTATAATTTTTAGTTTTTGAATCCGTCAAAAGATGCATATAATGAATATTTTCGAGCATGGTAAATGTTAAGTATTACTGTTTCTTCTTAAGAAAATGGCGTGTCTTGTGTAATAACCTGTCTCCATATCAATGTCACATTTAAAGGGACCTTTTCACAGATTTTGGCATGTAGTGAAGTTTGTCATTAAATTCTTTATATTGATAAATGTAAACATTGGATCTAAATAGCTCCAGTAAAAATAATAACTCTCAACTGGGCTCGAACCACTGACCCCTGGAGTAAAAGTCTATGGACAACAACAGAACTCTCCAAATTATTTAATCGTTTCGCGTTGCAACGCTTTATAATTTTTAGTTTTTGAAACCGTCAAAAGATGCATATAATGGATATTTTCGAGCATGGTAAATGTTTAGTATTACTGTTTCTTCACAAATATCATACCTACAACGAAAATTTGCGAATCTGAGACTTTTTTTTAATTTTGTCAATTCACCAAAACGTGAAAATGCCCCTTTAAAGGTCAAAGGTAATATTTTGCCATAAAATAACTACTGCGGACGGTCCCTCCATCATCAATCAAATAATTTAAAACTACTTATCACAAATGGCCACCACGAGAAGACGACGTGGCGCATGTAACACCTGTCTCCAAACCTTTAAGGTCACACCGATGCAATTTGAAAATTGTTCACAATGAGAAGACAGTCTTTTTGAAGAAATAACATTTTCCCTTGCTCAGGTCAATTTAAAAATTAATATTCAAATATGTCATATTCCCATAAACAGATGTTCAACACTGCAACTTAAGCATTCACTATCCGATTTAAAACTAAATAACTACAAATGTTAACCATGAAGACACGGCGTTTCACGTGCAGCAGCCGTCTCCCTAGCTAAAATATCAAGCACTATGACACATAGAAAAAACTGTTACATTTGGCTTTAAAGCGGCTTTTCCGAATTGTTACGTCATTTTTCACTATGCCATTTCTAAACAATTTACCACAAATATTACTCATGCAAAGACAGCATGTGTAAAACCGTCTCTCTAGCTAGACGTGAAGTTCACAATAAATGGTAAAAGTTCTGGTCCAAACTTTAACTTTGTCTCACGTCATTCAATTTTAAATGAACTAAATAATATGTTGAACATGTCCAGAAAGAGCGTCGCATGTAATGCCGAGATCATTTGATCAGAGGTCAATGTGACACTAAGAGGCGAAAGTTTACATCATTATATATTTTAAAATAACTGACCGCATAGTTTGGCAATGTGCAGAAAGGTTGTCGCATGCTTGACCTATCTCTTAGCTCAAATGTGAAGATCATGCTAAATAGTCAAATGTTCACTCTGTGCATTCTGTAGTTGGTCTTTTAAACTTTACCGTAACGTACCATTTATTGTTCGGTTCTTTAAATAATTTATCTCAAATGTTCACACAGTTAAAAGGGCGTGTCACGTGCAGGTCTAATGCCCCACGGGAAAATGTCAAGGTCACACAAAAGGTCAAAAGTCAAGCATGTGTATGGTATTGCTTGGTAAAAAAGTTACAAGCTTTATTGACATAAGCTAGACATGTTGCAAACAGACATCATCGGGTAACTGTCATCTTATGGGAGGGGGTGGGTGGGTAAGGTTTTACTGTTCTTCTGCACGAAAAGGGAATATCATTAAAAAAAACATTTTTAAGTACTTTTCAGGCAACTATTTAATATAATAGTTAACAGTAGGTACACTTTTTGGAGTGAAAGATTTTACATATATATTTTAGCGCATGTGAGATATTTACCCAGTACCTTGTGAGAACAATGTAACGTATTCGTGGAACGACATTGTAATTATTGGCAAAGACACACCTTATAAGTGGGAAGAACTTATTTACTCGTAAATTGACTTAGTGAGTCGAATCAACGACGTTAATAACTCGTCGGTTTTTGTAAGTCCTGAGAAAGAGATAACTTATAACAAGTTGACCAACCAATCATAGTGCATGCATTTTCACAAACATTTAAAGCACGAATCTATTCATTTTATGTAGCGCGATATTATGTAAGTCTCTATTGAATCGATAATCGTAAAACATACATTATACAACGTGTATTCTGTTGAGTTTTTTATGTCGTTATATCGCCCTAGGCATCTCGCTCCCATGCTTAAGCTAAGACCTAACCTAGGCTTGCTAAATCAATCCAGCGACTTACTTTGTCGTTCCAGAGAGTTATTTATCTCGTTCAGAAGACTTTTTAAGTGGTGGGAACGACAGAACTAAAACAAACACCTGCCATATCTATGCAACCGAAAACATTCCAATTGTCGAATACCGTTTGCAAACCAGTCTGACCTTCAATTAAATGAAGTGAATTATTTATGTTACAATCATGCCATGGATAACAAATGCGGAAAGCGGAAGTCCTGAAACTGTCAGTTTGATAACAAGCCGCCATGGTAGATTACATGCTATTTAGAATTTTTTCACTGCATGTAAAATGATGCGTTTTAGCATGTATGTTCGCAAAAAGAAAACAACCCATTTTGACATTTCATTGTTATCTGGGTGTTAAGCCTTTCATCTTTTTGTGTGTTTTTTTTCTGCTTACAATGGCAGCTTCAATGCATATGAATGTCGTGTTGAAATATTTGTGGTAGATATTTTCAGTTACAACCCGAAGAATAAACTAAATGCACGATTTATAATCAGAACAAACGTAACATCTAAAGCAATCTAATGAAAACTGCCTCGACACCCTTTTTTCCACGGACCGGAATCATCTTATATATCATCTTATATATCATTAGAAAAAGTGTTCTGAGCCATTTCTTTTTAATTGGTCAAATAATGTGACTTTTTAAGTGGTCAAACGCTTTATAATTAATTTGACCTAGCATATCGAGTTAAAATTAAGCCCTTACTGTGGGAACTATTTTGAAACTCCCCCCAGAGGCACCAAGGACTGGTTATAGTCCCAGGAAACGGCTTTCAATGCAATCGATCTAAAATAAATAAATTTAAACTAATATTTAATGTGAAAACCACAAAAACAATTAATAATCAAAACGCTGTCAAACGCTTCTGCATTTTTGCTGATTTGCTGCAAAACACAACTTTCCGCTTCAATACTATTCTAATACGGGCTGTCAACCATAAAGCTACCTGTGATCAAATAATCGTTTTGCTTTAGCAAAATTTGTTGTGAAATAAGCAATATTCTAAGTCGAACTTGAAACTGAACCTTTAAGCTGTAATATGATCTTGTTTTAACAACCGACAGCTTGGTCGGAATTCTTCAGGCTTTTAACTTAGTGAAGCAACCTCAACATTGCATTTATTCTGTACATACAAACTCATGCATGTACGGTGAAAACGGGGATCAAATGTAATTAATGCCTTAAAATAGTTTATAGTGTTATTCAATGCAATCTTAACGAGTACTTACATTTTGCAAACGTATATCGCATATCAAAATAGTACGTTAAATTTAAAACCATGCAATCTGGTATACCACATATTACAAAATTTAGATGCGATGTTGATATTTAATTATTCGAGACAGTTTAAGTTGATATTAATTTGCACGAAAATTCAAAAATATATGTACAATGCAAGTGCTTATAAACATGTACAAAATCAAACTAATATTCAATAAGCAAACATGTATACTAGCTTATACGAGCGACAATAAAACATGATGCGTACATAGGTAATCACAGAGAACATTATGCATACACACAAATTCAGACAATGATAATGTCATAGTTTTCATCATGTCGATCAAAATAAGAAATGTTATCTGTCCATCAAAGACATGTGCGAGACCAACGTTTCTAAAACTTCCTCTTCTTTGGTAATATTCACCCCGTAAGTCCATTTCCTAAATATCAACATATATTACATATTACTCGTGGTTGTAACCGTCATATTTTAGCAGTACACCATAGCTTATACGTTAATAATCAATTATCCTTAATCCTTGAACGAGAGAAAAGAGTCACCAATAATTGCTGCTTCATAACTATTACTTTTGTGTAAGTAAAATGCGCCATCCATGTGCTCGCTATTTGGTTTCCCAATTAACTTTACTTTGTACGCGCCGTTCACTCGATATTTGGTTTCCCAATTAACAACAAGCGGTAAACTCCACATTGCCGGCGATTAACTTGTCCGGACTGGATTGGATTTAGTGTATCCAATTGTACAAACTTTGATTAATCGTGTATATTGACACACGTTATACATCAATATCCACGGTTTTGTTAAAAGTGTGATCACACTTGTGTTTTCAATGATGATTTAAAACTAACTAGTCCTTTCCTTTATCGTATCTAAATATACAGCTTACGAAAAAATAAAACGGATATTCAAGAGAAATTCCATAAGTTAATCAAAGCGCTAAACGCGCATGAGACGAGTTGCGACGATTGGATTGGACACACGTACCCTTTTAATAGTGTTAGGAAAAACAATGCAAACAGCAAAATAAGCAAATGTTGAGTAAAGTATGTTTAAACGAAGCATGTTTCAAGTTATGAATATTAGAAATAAACAAATGAAATAATTTTAACTGCGTATGCATTAAAGTGCGCTTAGATATTGAACGTGTGTGTGAACTGTTGAACATTCTGGTAAACTTAAATTTTACAACATATACATATGTTGTAAATGATGTAAACATCTTTTATCTATTGATAATATACATTATTATTCAAGATGTAACAATGGGTATAAATCCGTGTACACATGTATTCAGTTTGGTAAAAAATGTTGATCACTGTGAGAGGCACATACATACAGTGCTTGGCTGGGCTAAATGGCTTATCATAAAATTTATTGATCTCATGATCGTTATATAATGATCATATTGTACCCAGGGATATTATAACACTGTATCATGCTGGTAGAACTAATCAATTTGTTCCAGATATCTATTAGTCTGGTTTCTACTCCCTGAGGAGACAGTAATGTTCCAAGTTACACCTGCAAGTTACACCTGTATATTTACAGGTTATGTGATTGCGGATACAGCTGGGCGAAATTTACTTTTGATGCCCATTTATATACAACAATGAAATTTATCATACCCATTTTGATACTGATACTTTCAAAACTATATTCATCTATATCCCGGGGGTAACTTCCCAAATTTTAGGGTAGGGGTGTCCCATCGAGACTTCCGAAATGTGATCCATTTTTATACCGGAACTCTGATAAAGTAGACCCATTTTGATACAAGATTTTTGAAAAAGCAGACCCATTTGTATACGATACCAGTGAGAAAGAGAACCCATTTCAAGACAATAATTTTGATAAACTGGACCCATTTCAATACTAGAATTTGATAAACTGGACACATTTCATACTAGAATTTTAATCTCTGTCATATCAACACAGTATACTTATTGAGTTTGCTATTATATGTTAATTTGTAAATTTATATACAAGAATTAAATTAATCAAACCTATTTTGATACTGATACTTTCAAATCTATATGCATTTATATACAAGCAAATTTCTGATTTCAATACCCATATCTATACTTAGATGCTCAAAATCATACCCATATCTATAATTTAGTCGAAAAACACACCCCATATTTTCGGCACACCCCTATATGACCGTATATAGGAAGTTACCCCCCCCCCCCTCCCGGGATTTACATACAAGCAAATGTCTGATTTCAATACCCATATCTATACTTAGATGCTCAAAACCATACCAATATCTATAATTTTAGTCGAAAAACACACCCCATATTTTTGGCACACCCATATCTACTCGTATATAGGAAGTTACACCACCTGGGAAAAGAAAGTCGCAAAGTGATAGATCAATCTCTTGCACGACGGTTACATTACATTCACCTCTGTGTTGGGCTCAGAACGGACTAGGTTACAATACACTAAATGATCGCTTCATGTAGGGCTGTACTCTCTAAAAAAAATATCATAGTTGACAGGAAGGCATGTTTTACACTTTTTACCATTATTCAGGTGTTATCTTGCGGAGATAATGGTAGGGCATGAATAGGTGTTCACTACTGAATCCCTGAAATATGATACACTTGAAGACTATAGTAAACCATTGCACTAGAAAAGGTTACATTCCACTAAAAAACGGCCGAAAAAAAAGTTGCAAAAACAGTCGATTTTGATTTGTGTCAAGTTCTTTCTTGCATTGTACATGACATATCTTTTTTATTGCATAAATCGATTCCGCTAAGAATGGCCTTTAAGAAAAGGTATGGTTATGGGGTCTCTATGTGCAAAATGTTGCATTTATTTTCGCTCAAAGTTGTCGCTTTTACATTGAATTATATAGGGAAACTAGTTGGTGTATTATGACCACTATTGTTATGAAAGCGTCTCATTCATGTCATGATCATACCAAGCGTTCATCGTTGAGGTTACAGTATACTAAACAATCTCTTGCACGACGGTTACATTGCATTCACTGCATTAAAGAAAACCATCTCATACCATGATATCTTATATCAGTCTTAATTCATTATTATAAAATTGATATGGTTTTTTTATGTTAAAAAACCAACATACATACACACGTCGAAGCAATTCCTAACGTCACTCAATAAACATTATGTTCATTTGTTTACATTTGTAAAGTGCGTGGAATGATTCAATCTGCGTAAATGGGCAATAAAATAGTTCCAAAGAGTTGCATTAAAACTCGCAAGTTTTTGCATAATTTATCGTACATTTAAAAGTCATATTTCTTAATTTAATGCATGCGATCTTAAATATCCAATCAAATATACATTGAATGCGTTTGTTCGGTTTTAGCTATTTGGTAGACAAAATGGCGTGCTGAGCCTTTCGCAGAGTTGTATGTGAGAGCAAGGAACGACAACTCTGCGTGGAGATTGGTGATAGATAGTAAAGGAAATCATAGTTAATGGTAGTATCTAGCCAGGGAAATCGTGAAGAGCATATGTAAATTCTTAAGGAATTCCGAAACGCATTTAGAAATGTTTAATATAGTAACAAATGAGGAATGCTTATAAATATCATATCATGGGTTCCCAATTTGTGTGATTTAAAGGTTGTGTTTCGTGTGTGAATTTATTTTCATTCGGCGCAAGTCTTACTTGTATTTGTTATTTGTAAATTTGATTATATGTTTATTATGTGGAAGGATTCTTTGAAAGCAGCAAGCATACTCAAACTTTAACACACATTTCAATTATTTTATTACGAATTTTAACATGAAAGTCGCTTTATTTTTATAAGAAAAGTAAGAATGATCGCCCTCGAGTCGATTTTACCCCTCCCTTTTTGTAGTTTGTAAAGATGGGGTTCGTTTGTAACAAGGTCTTAAACTTTATAAAAACATGTTGTACTTAGGACTCAAGCGTATATATTTTTTTAATAAAATGTTTACAAGTCTTTTCTTACGTTGATAATGGGTATGAATCAATAAAGTAATAACTTCTGATGACCTTAAATTCAGAATTTTTTAATTATCAGCTAGATACCATCGGTATTTTGGACTGATGCATTTAAAGTCATTTCTAGTGACTTAATATTAAACAGATCGACTTATTATGTAGTAATATACGTTCTTTCAGGGTTTTTTAATATATTTTTTTTAGCAAAATGTGACGTTAAATATAATTAGCCCCTGAAACAAACGCAATGCGCACTGCTACAACGAACATAAATTTATCGTCTGGAAGATTCTTACGGATTATTATTAATCTCATATCCATTCCAAGTTATTTATAAATGAACATTAAGCTAACAAAAACACGGATCACGTTATGCTTTATCTTTGTCGCTAAAACCATTCTGTTTTTGCCATAGCCTACAGTATGGGCCTGGAACATACTCAGAAAACTGAAGAGGCTGCTATTGTTACTCTCTCAAAAGGTTCTTGTCCAAAGAGACTTTGCAGACATTACACAATTTAAACTTCTACTATTACTACTACCACTAGCAACAGCAGCAGAAGCAGTATTGATAGTAGGAGGAGGAGAAGGATGAGGATCT